>NW_016158276.1:0-98610 GCF_001687245.7 Rhagoletis zephyria | reverse complement strand
TTTTATTTTATTTTATTTTATTTTATTTTATTTTATTTTATTTTATTTTATTTTATTTTATTTTATTTTATTTTGTTTTATTTTATTTTATTTTATTTTATTTTATTTTATTTTATCTTATCTTATCTTATCTTTTTCTTCATTTAATTTTATTTATTTAAACTAAAGCCGACCTGCGATTTCATAGAACGCGATAACAGCATTGTGTGCCTTCCATGTACATATATCCAACAGCAGCAGCAGCCACAGCCATCAGCACCTTCGTTCATTCATGACAATATTGGCGCCTGATTTCTTAGAAAACAACACCTTTTTTAAGCCGGCGTCTCTTGTTGGCGTAGCTTGGCGCAAAACTGTAGCAAAGCTATAAAAGAATGTTTTAATGGAAGGCAAGAGCCTTTGTCAATCGACAAGCATGAAAGCTACATATATGTAGGTGTATTTACTTTTCATTTTTATTTGCAACTTTTATTATTGTCTTACTGTGCGAGACAAGACCAATATCCGTAAATGGCAAAAGGGCTTGTCGCTTGAACGGCGGGTAACTCCTATTGTAGTTGCTGGCTGGCGCATACATTGTACATATGTAAGCAAGTGTGAAGATAGGAAAAATAATCAACAGGCCAACAATGTTGCGCTATGTATAAACGTTTAAATGAAATAAATGAAATTCTAAATTTCAAATAAGAGGAGAGTGAGAAGTTATGCGTCGCAGGTCGTTGTGAGTTTTGGTGATACAGAAAAAGTTCGTTGCTAAAGTCTTTCGTTTCGTGCAAAGCTGTTTTTTATACTTTTTGCTTACATTTTGAGTTTTACTTTTCATGTTAGTCCTTTATTGCACGTGTTCATTTTCACCACGAATGATGTAAGTTTTATGTAAATAGATCGTGTTGCAACGCTATAACCATAATTCGAGCTTTGAAAATGGAAAATATACTCTTTTGTTATATCGAAGTGCCGTGAAAAATCTGTATTTTTATGTTGCTTTCATTTAGAACAAAAAGGAAACCACTGCTGCTGTGCTGTGCGAGCACACTAAAAATTGGGTTTAATTTCAATTCTTGACTTAACTAATTGCAGAGCGACAGGACGCTGAAGAACTCAAAAATTAATGCGGCAAAACACTGTGTGTGGTCGCAGTAGAGAAGAACACTTTTGGCATATTAGGCAGGTTGTTGTGAATATATAAATATCAGCATTGATATATGTATATAGAGAAAGAGGAATGAGAGCGGTGATGGTTCCTGCAATAAATCTTCAAAAACAAATATATTTTGCTTTATTATTCTATTACCTGCTTCAGTGGAAATGTGCCTTTTATTACCAAAATATTTGGTGTGTTTATATCCAACGAAGACACGTCAAGGAAATCATGCGAAATTTCTTGAATAAACTTTTATTTATTGTCCATACAAGGATATGGTAAAAAATTTTGATTTGATAGAAGGACCACCCAAGAACATAAAAAAGCTAGTAGCTGTACGAATGTTGAGAGTATTCATTCGTCAACCTATACATGAAATAGCTGAAGTATGCTGGCATACCTTTTTTTTTATTTTTGATGGATATAATGACAAAGAGGTCCCCATGTACAACTGCTGTCTTACATGCAACATTATAGGCTTAATTAAGGTTTGATAGAACCAGCAGTAGAGTGCCACTCATTTGTTCTTCATTCTTTCTTAAATCTTAGGCCTCCAACATACTAGCTTATGTGTAGAATGAAGCCCAACTAATTGACTTTATTACAAAGCATCAGGTGAACGCTTCCAATTTAAAAAAGGAATATTCGTGTGGGCTATTTTACACTTTACAGTGAACAATATGAATTCTGCCTTACTAGGATTTACAGCGAGTTCATAATTTGCGAATATATTAGCATATATAAATTCTCTTCTATCAAAATTTCTTAAATCGGTATGCAGCTCTCAAGTAAAAAATGCTCGTGTATTTATTTCATCAAAAAAATTTAGAGTAGCAGCAAAGTACAAGCAACGGAAATAATGAAAAATACTGTCTGATTGTCCTAAAATCCTTGAAAGAGGTGTGAGAGCTTCTGCCGACTTTCAGTACAAACGCCACCCTGACTTTTGGCCTTGGGTTATGTATATACTATTACTTACTCTCAAACAAGGAAAAGAGCTTAGATATGAAGAAGCCAATGATACGAAATCGCGAGAACTTCTTTCTAACTTCTAGTGCTAGAAGGAGTTTCTTATATAAGCAAGATGAAGGATATTTCTCTTGCGATTAGGTTCAGTGGGAATGAGCATTGAGCTGGAGCTTAAGCGATCGAAATATCTATAGACTAAGTACTAGCGTTCACTTTCGGAATGAACTTTCACACATATTTCAAGAGTTACTCGAAGGCTTCAAGCTAACTTTGTAATAAGTCAGTGCTGTCAGACAAACTATCATAGCCCAGACGCACCTACAAAAAACGGCGCGTTGCTTTTAAGATAGTTGCCCTAATACTGCTGAGTTAGTATAAAGTTGGGATAATTCATCGATCATCATCATCATCATCGATTCATCGGTCCCTTGCTCTCCCAGGTCACATTTCTTCTTACGCTTGCTTCAGTAAAACTATTAGGAAAAAGCTCCATTGTGAAACCGTACTAACTCGATTTAAAAATCATGTTGAAAAATATGAAGATCGATGAGGATGAAGCTTATTTAGCCGCATGCAAATAATTTGTTATGCCAAATGAGAAATGCAATGCTGAATTAAATAATAGCTAAAAACATAGTATACTTTTAGGTGCTTTAATAGCTGGTTGAACAGATCAAAATTCTATGCAATATTTAAGCCAGCTGCTTTCTTCAAATCTTTTGTCCATCCAATTCTACGAGTATCAACTTCAGTTTTTATTTGAATTTCATTTGAGCTTCTTGCCATTTTTATTGGTGTACTTCAATCGTTTTTTTCCCCTTGCTTAATACGACTTCATGATCGACGAACGGCTTTGATCGGCTATTGCTGAAGGGCACATACTAAGCAACGCAGGTAACTAATGGCAAAAAGGAAGATACGCTTCCTTATACCGCTGAAGGCCAACTGCATTGCACACAAGTATCTAATATCGCAATCGAGAGGGGCAAATGTTTGCATTATTACGCAATATACACTAACAACAACGACGCCGACGAGTACGATGATCGCTCGACAGATGGCTTTTTATTAAACGTAAAAACAATGATAAATATTAAGCGAAATAAAGGCACAAAACAAAAAAAAAGCAATGAGGATTTGCAGCTGTGAGCCGATATGCAACTTCAACTGACGGCCAGGAAATGCGCATAAATTGCACTTTGTCGATTTGCTGTCGTTTGCAGCGTTGCACGTTGTTATTACTACTGTTTTTGTTGTTGTTTCTGTTGCTATTCATTTCATACTCTACGCAAACATAAATAAAGCGCGAAGATAAACGAGCGTAGAATTATTATTTGTAATTACAATGCGAAGCACACAAATACATAAGCAACGGAATAACCTTAGATGTACTGAAGGGGGAAAAAAATGCCGGCAGAGATATTGGCAATAAGGAAGCTGACGGACGACTAGTAGCATTGTGGTGGCAACGGATCGTCACGTAATGCAGGGAAAATGAAGCAGAGCTGATTAAACTGGACAGTTAAGGGATCAAAAGCTGCAACTTCGCGTTCTAAGGAGTCGTGTCCTTTAGACATATGGACTCCAGACTAGCCATTATGATTTACCGCAGCGGCGGAGCATGAGTTCCAGACTTTCAGCTATGCCTTAATCTGCATTAATCTTTCTAACCAGAATAAACTGTGCTCAACAAGTGGTGAGAGATAATTCGGATTTTGATAAAAAAATACAGGGATAACAGCCTCTGCAATGCTGAAAACATTTCGAGATAACCTCTGATACACTCCCTTCGACTTCTCTAAGGTTTTATGTGGATCGAGGAAAGCATATTCATCTAACGACAGTTTCATTGTAGTGAAGTGAATCGATCACAACCTTTTTAGAGATCTTGTTAAACAAATAGAAACCATCGTTGAAGTAGTGGGGATATGTGAATCACAAAGCCCTGTGATGAAGGCGGTTGGAATTCTTATCGCGAATTTTTTTAACTTCAATAGTCAGTGTGTTTCTTGCTCAACTTCGAACAGTGAGACCCTCAGACTACACGGTTGGGTCACGTTTTTGTTATATTCATCATCTTTTCTCTGCAGAACTCAAATCGTTGGTTTGAAAGAGTTATCTATCTCATCATATGTATCCCTTACACAATGCTATGCAGCCAGAAGAGAGTAAGGTTGACGGATTTGGATTTATTTTGACTTAATTGCATTTGCTGATTTTTTAGTGAACCAGTAATCATTGGCTCCAAAAGTTGGAGGGCCGACTTAAAAGTGCTACCACGTCTGCCATATAAAGGTCGTAAATTTTATAATAAAGTTTTATAAGTGACTGAAAAGTACAAAAAAAAAACAGGTTAAAAAGACGCCGATAAATCTGAACTGAACTAGCCTTTCTCATTCCGAGTACGAAACTTGGTATTTATATCTCAGATTCATAAAGAGGGCCCCCGGCTTTTACTAAGTTATCTGCTCCTACGTTTCCAATAAATACTTATTGTATATCTATTGACTTGAAAGAAGAATCTAAATATATCTTGCAGTCAATGGTCGTTAGCGAGAAATTTTATGGACTGATGATATAGGCAAACAATTCTTTCAACATCTTTGAGAAACTACCCGAAAACTTTAAAGCTGTTGCATTGAATTTTTAATTTTTTGAGTTATGTCGTTCCTACAGAAAACGAACGTTATTACTTCTTAGAAAAAAATTGGAAAGTTTTTTTATTTAGCCATTAATAAAACAAAACTTTTAATTCAGCCCCTAATTATTTTCCTATATGTCTGAGCTCCAGAAAGAGTTAAGAAGGAGCCAGCGTCCTATTTAGGAAGGAATGCAAAGAACGCAACCTCGAAAAGAAATACCAGGCTAAGCAAGAGTTTTGGACTCATTCTTAACCGGTAGAGGCTTTTAGCTTCACGCGAAACGGGGAGTTAAACGTCTGAGCACTTTCAAAGAAATCTGCACTGAATTTCGATATAAAACAAATCAGAAAGAGTTTTCGAATATTTTAAGCTTAAAAGTGGAAAAATTCACAAATTCCTAGTAGATCATTTCTTGATTTTTCACTTATTTTTTGAAAGATCTTATCTAAATATACCTTACAAAACACAAATTTTTACAGCAATCCAAAATTTCGCGCACCTTTAGGAAGGTAAATTCGCTATCTTACAAAAGTTTCCAACAGGGCACTTATCTTACTCTCTAACTTATTAAAAATTTATAAAAAACTTTTAGTAACCACAACAAATAACTAAAGAAGATGCCTCAGCACAAAAAAAGCGACCAACTAACTAGCCAAAGTTAAAACCTTTCAACTACTCGCACGCCGAGTCATTGCGACGAGCTAAACAATCAACAGATTTGAATTTATTGCACTTAGAAAATGTTTTATTACCCCCACGCCCGGAACGTTGGGCGAATATCTATTTAGATGCGACAGCAAAGAAACGCAAATCAATAGAAAATACGAGACAGGCGTTGCGAGTCAGCAAGCCAAACGAAGAAATAAAGAAGCGAATGAGTTGAAAGGATCTCTCGAAAGCGAAGGCAGGCAGGCAAGTGCGTTTGTTGCTGCTATGAATTTATTGCACTTAAGGGGTCCCTTGACCACAACGAACAACCAATAAGCCTAGCATTAACTAGCTATTTAGGTGGTTAGTTAGAGTTCGTTAGGCGGCTGGTTGGCGGTTGGCGGCAGGCGGATAGCGGTTCGCGGTTGGCGATTGGCGGTTGACGATTAGTGGTTGGTTGCCAGTTGTTTGTTGAACAAACAAGCAATTTCGTCAGAAACATTAAATGTTTTGTGCCATACAACTACTTAAGCTCATTTTTTCATGCGTTTTGCGCTTCTCTCCCGCGCTTTGCAAGCTATGTATGTAATTCACTGGAATTCTCTGCCCACCACTGCCGACTCGAAATGTACTCGAATTTCCAATTGCATGCTGTTTTTGAAGTTTTGAATTTTTCAATGAGTAGAAATTGTTTAATTGCTTTTTTGCAACTTTTACGACACCACATAAAATGTGTGAGTATCCCATCAACAAAAAGGTAAAAAGCAAAAAAGCTGAAAATACACAAAAGTTGAAAGTGAAACATTTTAATGGCATAACACAAACAATAAATCCGCATTCTACATTCTCAATATAACCTAAAGGAAAAAGGACAGAAAAAACACGCACATACACACACATATGTATGTGTGTGTGTGTGTAGGCAGAAACTGAGACTAGTCAGTAAAAGTGAAAGAGTTAAAAAGGTTTTACGATTGAGACCGCGAAGCACGCATTACAACGCTCTGTTGCACATGCGCGCGTTGCGCCAGTATTCCGTAGCAGTGCCATTGCCAGGCAGAATGGACACCATCGTCACATGCTTGTGCGGCAAGTCCTAAACAACATGTGGCATGTTTTTAACTACATATGCGCCGCACCGCCAGCCGTACCATGCCTGCCTGCTTGTCTGCTTTTGGCTCTTCAAAAGCTTCCGTCTCGCTTTTGTACTCGTATGTAGTCTCGCCTTGGGATTTTTTCTTTTCGAGTCGACCCAACATCGATGTTTAAGTGGCTAATTTGAAATGACACATTCAAGTTAATAAATTTGATATATGATTGACAAGCATTTTTTGGTGTGTCTCCTTGCCGTTCTTGGCGCTCTGAAAGATTCACATAAAAATGTGTGTACATACATATATGCCTGTGGTCATGAAACTTTTATTGTGTGCCATTGTGTAAACTCTTTTATGTGCGCAAATTAAATGTTAGTGAAAAAAATCTAAGACACTCAATCTTTTTTTTTGTGAAACATTTACGGAAAATTGCCAAATGGTTTGGAATAATTGCCGCAACTGCTAGGGATAAGAGCAGCAGCCAAGTGGAAGGATCGTTATTTGCGAAAAGAATATCGTTATTTGCTGAAAATTTGTTGAAAGTGACCAGAAGTGAGGTGATGAATTGGGTTGGCGTAAATTTTTGTTAAAAAAACGCAAACTTTGCCTTTGCTTTTATGCTAGCTTAGCCCTAGACCAGGCATGGGCAGCGCTGGCGCAAAACTTTTGCAGTTGCTTATGCAGTTTTGCCTGCGCTGCCCATCACTGCCCTAGACGTATGCAACATACAATGTTTATTATTTCTTATGGCTTTTTAGTTCAGGCATGTAGTTCTCAAATGGCTTATGAAACCTGATTATTGAAGCAAGATGTGTATCGATCAGAAAAAAAGACATAAAATGCAAGTTATTCAACGCTCATACAGACGAATAAATCATAAATTTTGTAAGCTGCCATGTGGACTTCCCGCAGATTGCTGGCTGCCCCCTGTCTAACTGGACAGCATTGCTATAAAAAGAAATGTTCAACTCTACTCTAATTGTGATGAAAGTTTTAATTATTGAAATCTGACAATATATGATAATGAAACTGCGCTTTTAGATTTTCTCTCTGACGTCGTTATTTTTTTTATAGGACTGTTAAATTTCAAAGATATCAATTAAATAAAATTATTTAAAACAGTGTGAGTGTCAAGTGAAAGAAGAACACCTGTAGAATTGAAAAGCATAAATTGTTTGGGGCATAAGAATGCATAAGTAATGAAAATGTCCATTTAAAATTTTATCTTCGGACATCGTTGAAAATTTCCAATATTTATTTTTCAAAAAATTTCATGACCGTATACTCGCCCTTCGTCCTTCTAGCTTCAATAACAAAAAAAAATAAGAATTATCAAAAGGACTATTTCAATTCCTACTCGTTCTTGCGATCCAAATAATGTTATTTTTTTTTATTTCTACAGATTATTCTCTTTACTGTTGTACCTTTTGTTCTTTTGTATATTATTATTCTACAGTGCACTGAACTTTTTAAATATTTTTTTTTAATCATATATTTGAAATTTTAAAGTCCTGATGTCAGAGAGTAAAACTAAAGACGCCATTTAACTATATTTGGCCCCTAATTTTGTGAATATATTCACTTTTTCGTGTGTATTAAAGTTTTTGTTGTTTTTTAGCGTGATATAATCACTTCGACATAATTTTTCTTATTTGCCAAAATATTTTCTTGTGTACAAACTTTTTTTTGAAGGTTTTCTTATACTCAAAGATCTTTCCATATTCACATCTAAGCGCCTTTAATCGCATTAAAAAGGGCAACCGTTTTTCTGTGCCCCTTAAAGCAACTTTTCAGAAATACCCAAAAGTCACAAGCGACAGCTGAAATCCTCTTTGACAGCGCAGTATAAAGAGGAAGCAATATACACCCACGTCAAAAGTGATTTTATTTCTCATAATCGTGTTATGATGTAAATGCAAAAGCAAGAAAAAAGTTAAAAATAAATACTATAATAATAAGTATGTATGTATGTATGTATCTTAATATTATAAAAAATAAAAATAAAAACTAATTTAATTCCAAAGAATTGAAGTCCTACATACATAAATACGCAAGGCAGCAATCAACAAGAACCTACCGCAGTGCTGTCAACTGTCAACACAAGTACTTCCTTAAAACTGCCAAAATTTTGCTGGTACAAAATGTACTGATTTAATAATATTAATAACAACAGCTGCGTTAAAGATCACTTCACAAATATTCAATAAAAAAATATACAACAACAATAAAAAAATATAAGTTAAGATATGGAAAGTACTTAACGGGCGACAAGGCAGCTGCAGCAACACCATAATAAATCTACAAGAGTTTGAAGTTTTAACATCTCAGTTGACAGTTGAAGATATTTGCATAAAGCTTTATAAGTGAATATATGCGCTGTTGAATATATGCGAGAATAAGAAGAGATTGCAATATGAATAACACTAAAATGATGCAGAGTGACAGCCAAGTTGTAGAAGTGCGTGTGAAGAACAAGAAGTATAGTGGAAGCATCTGAAGTGCCGTAGCGTAACGCGGGAGAGAAGCGTCAAAAGTGTCAGAATTAAGAGGCGTCTCATTTTTGGCGGCTGCCTGCACGATGCGTGCGAAATAGATTTGGATTGTTTTGTGTAAACAAAAGACTGCGAAAAAAGGGAAGGGGACAAAAACATAAATTAAGCATTTTGTTATGATAATTTGCTGGCGATCGGCCAAAAATGGCAAGACACGCGTTGGAGGACGCACTACATACATACATACGGCAAGGACTGAACAAATAGACGTCGAAAGTAACTAATTACATTCAGCTCTTTAAAGATTTCTAGTTGAAAAGTTGGTAACATACCATAATGCGGTACAGACGCGGCTCGAAAATACTGGGACAACTTTGGAAAAGACATTCTAGAAACCAAATACTGGGTGTCAGTGCCAGTAAATAGAGTTTCAAGCTCTACACTCATGGACGCATACAGATTTCAGCAGAAATATCAGAGAGAGAGTTTATTCGGCGAACACTCAAATTATATGCTTCCTTAATCTGTTTGGTTCTCATGCGGTTTGGGAGTCGAAAGACACGGAAATAATAATTTAAATTTTTTTCAGTCTCTGTAGAGGATTTTGTACTTTGCCCCCTGTGTGGCACGCCTTAACCGTCTCCAATCGAGACTATAATTTATCTGTGATATCTGTGACCGTGGTATTAACGATCGGTAATTTGATTTTTTAAGGACCACCCTAATATACATACAGATATACATACTTGTATATTAGCCAGTGGACACTTCTTAGAGTTTTCTTAACACTTTTTTGGTTTCTTCCCGTTTTTCTTTTTGTTTTTTTTTTTTCGTTACCTCATTGTGATCTTTTTCCACTTACGTATTCATCTATGTACACGCTCCTTTTTTTAGAGTCATGAATATTATATATACTTTTATATTCGAGTGCAAAAGGGTAAATTCGTGTCCACGTAATGGCCGGAAGATAAACAAAAGCACACAGAGGCGCGGTGTCAATTGTCAAAGCTGTCAGCAGTGGTGACAAAGTAGTCGCTTGTATACACATGTTTATGTACGTATGTATATATGTACGTATGTAATGTTTGCATGCAATTTCGTCAATTTTACGAATTCGTGATATTTTTTAGGTCTAGTGAAACATCTATGATTTTAGATGCGATCTCACACTAGTCCGAACTTATCAGATATATTCAGAAGTCATTCTCGTACTCACATTTATAACAACTTCAATACTATTATCCGAACTAATTCTGACTGATTCTATATCTATATTTCAATTAAAAAAAAAAACAATTGTTTATAAACGTATTTTTATGTATATATTTTTTAATCTTTTGCAGGTACGTACTTTGAAAGTTTGAAACAGAGTTAAGCTATAGCATGAAACTAATTTTGAAGGCCTCAAAATGGGTAAGCTAAGACCTATCTATTTTCCAATAGGAGATACAAATGAAAAAGACGGCAGGATTTTTCGAAATGAAGGGATAGGAATGTAAGTTTTCAATAAAGTAGTTATCTCGTTCTAGACTGATGGGTCCAAGACGTATGTACATCATGTCAGGCTTGAGTTATTATTTCTGTAAACTCCGAAATTCATTAATAGTTTGGGCGACCAACGGTATGACAGCTGTTTGAAACTTTTCCAATGTTTCCCCCTTTCTTTTATTCACAGGCAACTTTATTTCAATTCTCGTTCTGCTCTGATCCGTCATGCTATCCGTTTATATATCGGAGCCCTCCATAGAGGTATAGTCTCTAAATTCGAAATTTCGAAGATCTAGTAAATTTCATTTTTTCTCGTATCAATAAGATAATAATTGGTATTAAAAAATGTGGCAACCCTACTCAAAAATATTTCTGGATTAAAGCTCTCTAAAATATCTTTTAATTTATGTGCATATTAAGTTATTTCAATTACAGTTTGTGGAATCGAAAATGGTGGCAACCTTACACTAATATCCTAAGGGATAACAGTTACTATATATATATTATAGGCAGAGCATTGTTAAAGAGCTTTCTTTTAGCACCATAAAAAATATTGTATCTTCATTTTCGAATCAAAAAATTAAATAAATATACAATGGAAAATATGTGACAACCCTATTCAAAAGTATTCCTGAATTAGGAATTTTTAAAATATTTTCCATTTCATACCCATGTTATGATCTCTATTCAGTTTGGAACTAATTTCGAACAGGTGGCCTTACAGGAACCTTAAAATGCAAAAGATTATCATAACAGAAAATTTCCAATTTACAATTTTGATTTGAAATGCATAAGAACGGCAACACTGTTTGCGTTGTAATTTGTTGAAGAGGTCTTAAGTTTTCTTTTTCACCACATTAGAATCGAATCGATCCATAAATATAAATTTTCGAAATATCTCGATTCTAGCGGCACCTAGTACAAACGCACAAGGAATGGAAAAGAAATATTCTTCTATCAAAATTTCTTAAATCAGTATGCAGCTTTCAAGAAAAAAAAATGCTCGTACATGAATTTATATCTTTAAGAAAATTTACAGCATCAGCAAAGTACTTTTTCAAGCAACATAAATAATGAAAAATATTTGCTGTGAATTTTCTGGAGAACTGCAGGCAGCGCTTTAGTTAGTTGGAAGCAAACACGATATGGTTTATTTATTTTTCTCAATGTACTACATTTCCCTTGCCAATGCAGCAAGCATTGTTGGAATCGTTTTTGCGTGAGCGTGAGAGCACACACTGACAATGACCACATAATTTTTTCGCCGAATTTTTAACTGTCATCGTTTTAATGCTAGCTAATTGAAATTACGTTCATTGACATTGAAAAGTTTTGCTAAGCCGGCTTTCGTTATATTCTCATTTTTCCACGCTTCCAAAGCATTAGTACGGAATTAGTTATTACAATTTTTTGCAGCATACACTTTTTAAGACTGTTATTTTTTTATAGCGTCATAAACACTGGTACTTTTTATTATATAATTATAAATTAAAAATTCGCTACATATGTATGTATGTGGCGGGCGAACTACTCAGAAAAAAAAAATTATGTAGTTTTAAAACGAAAAATAATAAAAAAAAACTGAAACATATTTACTTTCCGCTTTTCAAAGTTGGTACAAAAAAGTACTTCGCGCATTTAAAGAATTAAGGCAATGTGAAAAAGAACTGCGAATATTTAAAGAGTAATGGCAAAGTGGCATGAAACTGATGTTCTTTTTTGTTTACTTTATTCCAGTATTAAAGTGTTGTTGAACGCCATGTTGCCATATCTTATTTCTTCTTTTTCTTTTGCGTACAAATATCTTTTGTCTACTATTTCTCTGGCTGTTTTTTGTGCCTTTGAGATCAGAGCTTTTGACTCCTCCACTCAACGTTCGAACACATGTAATCGCATTAAGCGCACACGAATATCTACTTATATGTAGTATTTAAGCTGTTTTTCAACCACATAAAAGGAATCGAAATTTTTCGCATTATATTGTTTCAAGTACCCAAAGTGTAAATGCGATCATCAGCAAGTATTTGCCTCGGGTAGCCTCAAGCTATCGCCGAGACTAGACGAAACTCATTGAAATTGCGGAAGATTTGCTCAATATTATTCCAATCGTAGAATTTTAGCATTGCGAAATTTGTAGAAATAATAAAACTACGAAAATTGCTTTGAATTTCTTGCGTGTTGTAGCAATGATTTTGTATGCTTACAATACCAGCAATAAGCTAACGCTAAGCTGACGAAATGACTATAGTTGACAGCATTGCCTACACTTATAATAATAAACAAAATAAACAATTCAGTTCATTTGAGTTCCATTGGAACGGTACTGTAGTAGTGCGCTCGTACGGTAGCAAAGTCAGCTTTCAAGTGGAGAATATGTATGCGCAGTGAAAATTGCGATAACTCGCAAGGTCGATAAGTTGAAAATTGCGATAATTAGTAAAAAACTTCGGTCCTTAAGTAACTCATACAAAATGTATGCGATTTCGTCCCCTCGATAATATGTATTTTTTCTCAGCCAAACGACTTCGTGAAAATAAAAACCGCAAGCGACATTTTGGCGGTTTTCTTTAAAACTTTTTCTTGGAATGGACTTCCGGTTAAACGAATGTGGACTTCGGATCTGTTTAATCGAATTCCAGCCAAAACCTTGGATCGGTAATGCGAGCAAAAGATAGAGTTTGTATTTCATATTTTTTCGTTTTTCAATAAACACATTCTCGAAAATTTTAGAAGTCCAGAACCTGTTCGAACTTTAGAAAGTCATTTAGAGTGTGAAAAATGTACTTCCGAGAAAAAAGTTTCGAACAAAAGGTATGCACTTTTATCCACAGAGTCCGAATCTGCAGTTAAAACATGTATGTCCTATATAAAAAATAGACTTTGGTCAGTTTGGCCCACAGAACTTAGTGATTCATACATATTTTTGCGCTTTCCAATAAAGAAATGTTCCTTAATTTTAAAAGGGGTGAATTGGCGGTGTAGAATACCCTAAATACGTGAATTCAGTGTAATATAACCAAACGGTTGTAAAACTCTGTCAATAAAAAACACAAAAGGATAATTTAATAAAAAGCAGAATTGTGACAAAATAAAAAGTTGCTATAATAAATAAAATTTCTTCATCTACCCCCACATTGATTTGTACAACCGATTACAGTGTTATCGTGTTTTTGAAAATGTTTGAAAGACATGACCGGAGAGGACAGTTTCACCGTACCTCGGTTATGGTTTATTTTTTTATTTTTTAATTTGGCCTCCAAGAGAAATTTTTATTGGTGTTATAACATATTTTATGGTTTCTAACTTTTATCTGGTTGTTTTTTTTTTTGCCAAAACTTCTTCGAAAAGTTGTTCAGAATGTCTCAGGCCATTACTTTTATGAACACACCAAAACCTCACAAAATAAGTCTTGGACACTTTTAGGTAGAAAGGCCGTAAGCAGTAGTATATTAACTACACAGGCACACAAAAAAACTGTTATGAACCAGAGGGTGGGCCACACTCTTTCTAGATTTTTGAGGTCGCTGAAAACGATTATGGCCATGAACAATATTTTGAATTGACCATTTTCCCGTTACCACCCCATTATGAACACCTCTGGGGATTGAAATTCCATTTTCTATTTTCTAAATAGAGCCATGCCTTCTTTTGCGGATATAACAGTATTATTTTTCATGAATGAGTATAATCAATACCTCGTATTTTCATTTGCTCTCTATAACTCATAAATCGCTAATTAATTTTTATGGCCATGTATTTGCAAACTCCATATAGTTTTATGCTTAAAAAATTTTAATGAAATTTATGTAGAAGGAAACTCGGAATGTGCAAAGTTAACTGCCAGCAAGGGCTTATTCTTATGCATACATACATATTTACAAGCTGTATAAAAATATGCATGTGCGCTGAAATTAACCAGGTTAGTACCTTGAGAGCTCTCATAGTCTTCTCGAATAAAAAAAAAATGTACACCCGAGCACGTACGTACAAAATATTTGAAAAACTACGTTTATTTTGCGCACACACAAATCCGGCACAAACCAGACAAATGAAACTGAGAAAATATTTATCCGATCACTGTCATAACATGTTTTCAGAGATAACAACAAGCGCAAAGTATGTAGTACCAAACAATCAAAAGCATAACAACCGAAAAATCGCCTCAAAAGCGCATGGCGCTAATCAAGTGGTTTCCAAAAAAATCGAAAAATGTGGAGACACATAAATAAACCCAATTATTGGGCGCCACTTAGCAGCCATTTATTCTCATTGTTATTATTTCGGCGCGCAGCATAAATGAATTCAATGAGCAGTGAAGGTCAAAATGCTTAAAGCGTATTAAGATTTGCTGAACAAAGTTGTTGTTGAAAAGGGGAACTACTTCAGTAAAAAATTTGAATTAACAAATAATGAAACTAAAACTCAGACTTAAACTTATTGTATTTAGCAAAATTTACTTGATATATAATGACTGTTTAAATTATAAATGTTTATTCGCTTTGTAAAATTTGTTTATAGTTTTTATGTATGTTAGGAATACTGCTGTCCAGATTCCCATTCTCTGCCCCATGCAGATTGACAACCTAATTCATAATATCTACGACACAACTCAGTCTGACACCTGTAACGTAATGAAATTTATTTTTACTCTATTTTATTTAATAGTTTAGCTACTAATCTTCAGATCTCACGCGATTCCGATGGTTTTTTTAAATTCGCTATGGATTTCTCTTTTAGGATGTGCTGCTCATTTTTTCAATAGTGGCGAAAATCCTCCAAAATTTAGCCCAGAGCTAAGAATATCAATCATTCGATTTACTCGGAAAACGCTGTCAAGCTTTGATTGCGATCAAATGATAATTTGTTGCAGTAACCATTGTGGAAATTTATTTCGAGAGTCATAGTTCAGTACGAAAATGTTAACCCACTGTTCCATCATAATATTCTCTTCAGTAAAAAAAAACTCACTTTGGGCTCCATGCACATGAAGAGAATCTACGTGAGATTCCTAATGCAACGTTAAGCATCCTCTAGAGTCTAGACGATCAATATTATTGATCAATATCACCAAAAATAGCTCGATTCCCCCATAGAAATTCTGTTCATCAAATTTTTCACTGTTAATTCATTTGTCACCCAAAAATTAAGGTTTTTTTTTTGTGTCCAAGATTCAAGGAATTTTATGAATGATTTTATCTTCAGATTTCATACACTACTTTTCATTTATTTATTAAACAGTGTATGAGCAAACTTCTTTCCTTCTTTCAAATATTACGCTATCGAACAGTAACTGATTCGCAATATTTCTCATAGCACAGACAGACGGTAACGTTAATCTGGATTAAAGACGCAGTAGATCCGATCAAAATTGTCGGGGAGGGCGGTCGTTCGAGTCTTACGAATTTTGATTTTATTTTTTTAGTACACTCAGTTATTACTTCTGATTTTTTGAATGTAATTGTAAACGTTGTGAACATTTTTAATAGAATTAAACTCCGAAAATTATAAATTATCTAATAATAAAATGAATAATATTGTGCAATAAAATAAATAAAAAGAAGAAAATAAAAATTAAAAATGTATTTGTCAATGTTATTGTGGCTTATTAATATATACTAGAGTGCCAGTTACTGTCGAAATTCGACAGTTTTTCTAGTTTTTGGGAGCCTTGGAGAGGTTTTCTAGCTTAACCCGTAGCAAAACTTATACGGTACAAATTAACTTACCGGAAAATCGTCTGCTTTGGAACTTAAACGTAACTAATATTTTTCTTATATTAGAACGTCTTTGGAGGACTTCGGCAGGACTTGGAATTGACCCGATACATTCCAGTTTATCGATAAATTTCAATGATTTGATACATATCGATAGCTCGAAGAATTTCGAAAACACTAAAATCCGATAACTCAACAAAATTCGTTAACTCGACCAATTTCGATAACTGTGAAATTCGAGGGCTCGATAAATTTCGATAACACGAAAATGTAAATTCTTTGGATACCTTTGGATAAATTTTTATTTTTGACAGCTCCAAATTTTTCGAAAGCTATCGAAAAATTTTGATAACTCGTTACACTCTGTTAACACGATAAAATTCGATAAGCAGTTATAAATCGATTAGCTTATATAACCTCAAAATTTCGACAAATCGATATATTTTGAAAATTCCACAGACTTCGATTCGATGAATCAACCAATTTAAGTAGATCAATAATTATCGATAACACTGTAAGTTGAAAGAACTCCTTGCATTGCGACGCCTCGATAAATTTCGTTATGTCTATAAATAATGATAATTCTATAAATATCAATAACTTGATACATTTCTTTAACTTGACAAATTTCGTTAATCTCACACGTTTTTGTAGCTCGATAACTATCCGTAAATTTGGATAACAAAGTTTCTGTGTCTATAAACTTCGACAACTCAATAAACATTGATCAGTTTGAATAATTCGATACGTTGCGGTAACTTAATAAGCACGGATAATTTTCGATAACTATAAACGCCGATTATTCGATAAATTTCAGTAACCTTTATGGCTGATTTTATTTCGATTCCTATCGGAAAGTTCAACTCTGTTACCGTAATTCTTATGTATCTCTCATTGTCTCCATTTTCGCCTTTATCTCCATTTTCGTCTTTATCTTCACTTTTGCCTTTGTATTTCAAAGTTTAATTTCAAATACGAAGTAAAACAAAATGCGAAACAGCTTAAATTGAACAGGCTGCAAAAACAACCATACACAAATATGGAAATTTTTAAACGCCGATTTTCAACCAATTTCGAAACTATAAAAACTCTCCTCATCTACAGAAAATTACCTTTCCAACGGTGTTTTTGGTTTTGAAATCGGTAAATTTACCTTGGTCTTCATCTTTTTTTTTATCTTTCACATCTTTGCTAAGATGAGATGAGGCGCGATGACGTGATAAGATGTGACGTGATTTTATGTGATGTGATAGGATGTCATGTCATGTGTTGTCATATCCTCTGATGTCATATCATATGATGTCATACCATATGATGTCATATCATGTGATGCCACGTCATGTAATGCCATGTCATGTCATACGATGTCATATCGTGTTATGTCAAGTCATGTGATGTCATGCCATATAATGTGATCATATGATTTTATGTCACGTGATATCGTGTGATGTGGTATCATATTATGTGATGTAATATCATGTGATGCCTCTTCATATCATGTGATATAATGTGATGTTATGTCATGTAATGTGATCACATACCATGTTTCGATTATTATATCGATAACCCTGTTGATAACTGTGTCGATAAAAATACCGATAACAATATCCTTAAACATATAGAAAAATACAACGATTGCAAAATCGATTAATTCATCGATAAATATAACAATCATCAAATCAAAATCAATTATTTAATCGACTATTATATCGATAACAATATCCATTATTGTATCGATAACAATATCGATCATTATATGGATATTATATCGATTACAATAGCGGTTATTTAATCAATAACAGTATCGATAACAATATCGATTATTTTATCGATAGCAATATCGATTATTATATCGATAACAATATCGGGGTTTATATCGATAACAATATCGACCTTCATCCTTATCTTTTTCTTCATGTTTATCTTTATTTTTGCATATTCCTCTTCACCTTTACCTTAAAGTGTTTAAATTTACTTTGATCTTCGTTTTTGCCTGTACCTCTAGGCATCTTTGTTTTTGTTTTTATTCTCAAACCGCTAAACCGCTGAGAACCATTTCCATGTGCATTATTCCCCTTGAATTTGACAATTTACTCCCAACCAACCAACTGCCGCTAAAGAAGTTTCACTTCATAAATTCAAGAAATGTTCTTACCCTTTCAGTTACCCTAATTCTTATGTATCTGTCATTGTCTCCATTTTCGTCTTTATCTTCACTTTTGCCTTCTTTTTTTTTGACTTCATCGTTATCATTTATTTCTTCATCTTCATATTTATCTTTATTTCAAAGCTTAATTTCAAATGCGAAGTGAAACAACATGCGAAACATGTCAAATTGAACATGTTGCAGCAAGATCTACACACAATTCGAAAATGTTTAAAACGACGGCTTTGGCCGTAATTTTCAACCAATTGCGGAACCATAAAAACTCTGCTCATCTACGTAAAATGCATTTCCAACGGTGTTCTTGGCTTTGAAATGGTTCGGTAGAATCGCCAAACGAACGGAGACAAAATTTATGTTAGCGTATTAATATATAGATTAATATATATAGATGCTTCTGATCCGCTTTCATTTTAAGGATTAGCTGCAGGACTTAATCCGGAGAAACTGTAGTTAATTCCCGAGATAATTCCGCATCTACGAGTTGATCCGAACGCTGCCTATGTCTGTCTATGCTTTTAGTTATTGTGAATGCAGTTTTGACTTTTGATTGTGCTTTCAATGACCTTCATTCAAGTTGAAATATTTGTTTTTTATCAGATCATTTCTTTCCAATTTGAGTCATTAATTTATTTCGTGCAATGCTCGCACACTCATAAGTTGCGAGCACTTTGCATGGCCAATAAAAAAATATTCAATTCATCAATTAATACCAATTCACGCAAATCTAAATATTTTTTTCTTAATAATTTTAATAAATAGTAGCACTTTCAGTTTTTATTCAATTGACGCTTCCGTTGCTGTTTTAACAAACAAAATATTGAATAATTTATTTGACTTTAAGCTTTCTTGTCATCAGTGGTTAAAATTAGCTTATAAATGACGGTGACCAATGAAATCAATAAAATTTTTTGAGAGCATTGTTTTCAATTCATGTTTATGGATGAATGTATAATTTAATTCAGTTTTTCGTGGCGAAAAGATTCATTTACTTTTACTTAAAAGGATTTATACCTGTATTCAGTTTTATTAAATAAGTAATTTCTTTTAAACATTTCTTTAACCTAGAGGCAAGTAAGTGCGTATGCACATAGCTTAATTTATCATTCTATCGTCGTTATAAAAAGAATGTATGAATGTACATATAAAAGTCAGAAAGAATTCCGTGCTATTATTACTAAATCAGTATAGATTCACCACATCAGCAAATCACAGTCAAGTCAGTCTGCATGCCAACGCACAGTGGTACAGCCCCTTACATTTTTTGCAAAAAATTAGAACCTCAAATTTCCGTGGTGAAAACTTAAGGTCATAAATCAAGAAAAAAACGAAAAATTTACGTGATCGATTTAGTTTGAAGCATACCGCCCATATTCACTTAACCTCAAAAAGGTCTTAAAATGCCATAAAAATTGCACCGATGAATATAATTGTCCGCAATTTTGTCCATATGTTTTTAATAACGTGGTATATAAGCTCCAAAAAAATGGAAGTAATCGATTTATTTTAAAGCACACCTCCCATACAAACCTAACCTCAAAAATACCTAAAATTGCCTAAATGAATTTATGACTCCGAAATTTTGTCCACATATTTTTAATAGCGCTATGTGTGAACTCTCAGAAATTGGGTGTAATCGGTTTATTTCAAAGCCATCATTACTATACCTTCGATATATATAAAAATCTGCTGAGTTATATTGCTTTTATTTTGTATAAAGTTGCCAATTTAGTACAAAGTTGTAATGCATTTTTCTTATTCAAATATCACTTGGTTAAGCTAAACCATTCAAATATAAACATTTAATACTCAAAAATTTTTAGTTTTTTCCCACCAAAACACCACTGTGCAGCGTTAAGTTTTTTTTATGGCACTCGTCTCGAATTTAATACACCTTCGAATGAAGCATTTTAAGTACATATTCCGTTCCATATCTGTGGCTGATTAACTGGTATTTGCACAATTTCTTTTGAAATTCCAGATGTAGCTTTATGTAAATTCGGAAAGTAAGCGAAAAATGTTCTTTAAGTGGAATTTTTATGTGAGTTTGTCTAATGGCTTGTTTGTTTTTTCCACGTTTTCATTAGATTTTTTCTTCTCTCTTTGCATACGAGCATAATAGATTTGTCGTGCGGGCAGAGTTTGTAAGCGACTATGGATAGGGTTGATTTTGATTACGCTTCAAAGCAAAACAAAAACAGGAACGATATTAGGTAACCGTCTATACCGTCTATTTCGTTCGATCCACCCAGTGGAGTTCAGGAATTTAATAAAATTCTGTAGTTAGGCCTATGTCCTACACTTCTGTTAGATTAGCAAGGAGAGGTTTAGCCAGAAACTTCATGAGGCCATAAACACGACAGGTAGCCCGAATGAGACGTTTAACTGCCTCTTCCGTTTCCGGTGAGTTGCAGCTGCAACCGGAAATATTGAGGGCTGATGGAATTTTCGCCACGCAAAACGCGAAGGCGCAGTATGTTGTTAGTCACGTTTAGTCAATAATGAGTAATTTTACCTTTAATACACCCAAGTGGCATAAAAATATCTTTTGTCCCCAACATTTCCAAGCCCATCGCTCCAATCTAGTTTGTTAGACATTTTGTTGGGCTGAATGCTGAGATACCCTAGAACAAGGAGCCATAAGTTACTGTTACAGTATTTTGCTTGGCTTGAAATAGTTTCCAATAAGCATGGAAGGCACTTTCTGAATCTGGAAGTAGAATAAACATTTCTATTTGAAGCTCACTCGGATCCATTAGAGTTCGAGATGAGACACAGCTTTCTTCACAAATATATTCCATGTGCCATGGGCTATGGCCCAATCCATATTTTTTACCATCCGTGATTTGTAGCAGAATCTCTCTTTTACTCGTACGTAGTATATATTTATTTTCTCATCCTTATTGTTGCGACTGTGTTTACCAATGAGCTCAATGTTTTCGGTCTTGATTGATTATACGTTGTTGCTATTATATTTTCTTCTATCATACCTGGCGTGGATTAGTAAAGAGTTAAATATATTTTTGTAAAATTTTACGCAGAGCAGATTGTTGCTTCTTTTTCTGCGACTTTATTGGTTACACTGGATCACAATTTTTTTAAATTTTTACTTTTTCACCGTATGCCCCCCTCTCCAATGCCTATGTAAAACGCTCGTCCATTCCGAAATTCGAGTTAATTATTTTTTTTTTTATGGATAAGTTTTCGAGATAGTTTCATTTACCGTTATTCAATGTAAGAAAAAAGTGGTTCCATTTTATTACATATACCTTATGAATCCATTGAACAATCTGATTAAAAAATGCAGCAGATGAAAGCTGAGAAAATACATCACTTTGCGATAGGCCTGATAGTTTCTGAGAAGTTGATTAATCATTCCAGATTTTTTTTTTTTTTGATGAAACATAGAAAAAAAATTCAAACTTTAATAGGGAGGGGAAAAACAGATTCTGTGTAAATTTTTTCCATTTGTGTAAAGGCCTGTTGGGTTACAAAAAAATCAAGCTACTAATCGAAGAAAATCGATGGATAAATAAAAGAAACGAATGAGTATCTAAATAAAAATGCGCAAGGATTTTTCATATGAAATATGGCAGGGATGAGTTTATATGAGTTTAATATTCTTTCCTCTTGATATAATAAACAAAATAATCCCTGTGTATTTTCATTTCAATACTCCCTCCTGTTTTATTTATCCATCGATTTTCTTCATTAGTAGCTTGATTTTAGATTTAGTATAGAAAGTTTGAAGGAGCTTTTCCCGCGGGCAAGCTGATGCCCACCACTTTTTAATGCCTGTGATAGATCTTCTTTCTTCTTCTATGTAATTTCTGGTAAACAAAATAGGCCCTTGTGGCTAGGCTACGCTCCGTAATCCCATTGCTTAGTAACGAAACACTTCTGAGCATATACGGTAGCCAACATTGGAATGCATTTTTTTTTTGGTCCACCAGGGCTGAATTTCCCCTCCCGGCCTGGATCCCTAGTTTTAAATGCCTAAAAGCTAAATGTCGCTTAGTATTCAATAGTATAATATTTTAACCCTTGAGAATTCCTCTTAAGCAAGAATATAAATGTACTGCTTCAGTTCTTTAGACTGTAGATTAGTATTCCTTGTTAAGTATTTCATATGAATTATTAGTTTGAAATGTTTTCTACCAAAGGCGTGATCTTAAAGGCATTGCAATAGAAATTGGGTCAAAATACGAGCTTCCTTCACTAGAGCAACAAACATCATGTAAAATGTTTAACTATTTTATTGAGCATCTACACAAATGCAGTTTGGCTTTCAAAAGGTATCAACAACTCCATTAATGCTATTACCTCAATACAAAGTTGTTAACTCTCTTCTTTCACATACCCAATAATTATCCAGTAATATGGCACAAAACGTTTGACTATTAGTTTTTCGCGTAATGGAGCGCTCTCCACTCTAGACTATAATTATACCAAAAAAGCATAGAATGAAACACAAAAATAACTGCATGTGAATGTGCTTACATATGTTTGTATGTATGTAGCTATCGGAGTGTATTAGTTGCTTTGTTGCACGATCTCATCACCTCCCCACACATAAGGTAAGCACAAATGTCAGATCGTTAGGCAGAGAGTGTTGGACCACAAAAAAAAAAGTTTGAAGTTTATATACACAGACAATATTGTAATTGGCAGTTTTGTGGATGAGAAGATGGACATACATGCATACATACAGAAACATACATAGATCAGAAGCCAATGGTAGCAATGGCATACAAATTCGAAAGGAACCGTTCGACAGTCAAAGTGGAATTGGTATCGGGATAGGGTATTTTGGGTAGAGTAGCCTGTAATTAAGTTCAATAAACTTAGCTAAACACGTATTGAGTAGCGGGCGTGAGTTATAGTATGTATTTATGCATGCATATACGACTAAATATATACATTTATATGTAGACATGTCCGATTGTTGGTATGCTACTACATATTTCATACGATTGGCTTTAAAGTTTTTTGCACACATTTATCAAAGTGTTTATTAACGAAGCAAACGTATACCACAGTTGGTTAAATGGTTCGAGCTATGTACATATGTGCGTACATACACAAGTGTGGGAGTAAGAGAAATTCTCACGTGAAATTGAGTTGTCAGTAATTCTTTTTTTACAAGCAAGTAATCACAATAGGATTGTAATTTGAAATGGACAACGAAGAGTGGCAGGAAAATAAAAGAAAAAAAAATCGAAACCCCATATAGGTCAGTTGTATTAGAAATCATGATCAGTAGAGATTATTCGATTATACCATCACCGATAGTGATCGCTAATAGCAGTAAATTTCAAAGTCAATACCAAATGGCCAAGCGAAAAAAGTACATATATATTTATGTGCGTAGTAAAATATGCAAATCACTTTAGAAACAAGCACTGACAAAATATTTTGAAACGATTCTCATTAGCAATAAGACAACACTGAACGCTGATCGATAGCTGAGAGAAATTTAAAATATGTTTGTAAAGAAAAGAGAAGAAACGGAAAGGATGACAAAGAAAACAAGGAAGGGAATGGGTGGGATGAGGAAATGAAATAAAAGGAAAGGACGGGAAGTAAAGAAAAGAAAGGCAGGGAGAGGATATACTGGAGAAAAATTAAAGGGAAGAAAAAGAATGAAGTGGAAAGGTAAGGTACGGAGAGAAAAAAGGAAATAAACCGAAAAAAAGGGAAAGGAAATGAGATGAGATAAAGGGAAAGGGACAGGAAATCAAAAAGGGACACGAAAGGACAGTAACGGACAAAAAAGAAAAAAAGTAAATGTAAGGAGAGGAATGAAAAGAATGTACTGGAAATGAAAGGACAAGAAATTAAAGGAAATGCAAAGGAAATAAAGGATAAGAAATTAAAAGAAAGAAAAGCAAAGGAGAGCTAAGGAAAAGAAAACAATAAAAGTTTGGTAGAAAATATAGGAAAGGCAAGAAAAAAAAAACGAAGAAAATGGAAGAAGAGGTAAGAAAAGGCTGGAAAGGAAATGAAAATAAAAGAAAGTAAATATAAGGAGAGGAAAAAAACTAGGGAAGGAAAGACAGCATAAGATAAAAGGGAGAAAGGAAAGGCAAGAAAAGGTAAGTAAAGGTAAAATATAAAAGAAAAGGATGGGAACAAAAGGATAGCAAAAGCAAGGGAAGAAAAGGAAAAGAAAAGAGGAGGGAAAGAGATAAAATTAAAGGAAAGTGAGATGAAATAAGTCAAGGGGAATGAGGTTGAGGTAAAGAGATGAAATGAAATCCAGTGAAATGAAATTAATTAAAAAATATATAAAAAAAAATAAAAAAATAAATGAAACAAAATCGAGTGAAATGAAATAGCATACATAAATTGTTATGAAATGAAATGAAATCGATGGAATGAAACTAAATACAGCAAAATTTAACTAATTCAAAAATATAATAAGATGAAAACATGTTGAAAGGAAATGAAGTCAAACGAAATTAAATAAAATGAATAATCAGTAATAATAAATAGAAAAGAAATAAACTAAAGTGAAATAAATAAATTTGTAATGAATAGAAACGAAATAAAACTTAATAAAGTTAAATGTTAAATGAATTAAAAAAATGTATATAATGAATTGGAATAAGATAAAGTAAAATTGATTTAAAGTAAAATAATAACGAAATGAAACGAAATTAAATGAGTACAACGCAAAATGTAGTCAAGAGAAATGAAATAAAATGAGGCAAAATTAAATAAAAAGTGTAATGAATAAAAACGAAAATTAATGGATTGGAATGGCGTTAAGCGTGAGGTAATCAAGTTAAGTCAATTGGAAAAAAAAACTATGAAATAAAATGTATAATTATTGAAATGAATTAAAATGAAATCAAGCAGAATGAAATGGAGTGAAAATACAGTAAAAAATATAGTGATCTGAGGTGGAGTGAATTGAAATGGAAAATATAATACATTTTCATGGAAAAGGTAACCCGTTTTGTTGCTTGTTTTCTCTTTTCATATTTTTGAATGTTATGCTGACGTGACGTTGAACCTAGGAAGGACATATGGAGTGGTAATACAAATAGGTTTTTCTAGAAAAATATAAACAAAGGATTCTTATTTCTGGAAAATAGTCTCTTCTTATTCTTCTTATTTGGCGTTGTAACAGCCTAAGCGATTTTGGCCGAGTTCAACAAAGTACGCCAATCGCTCCTCTTCTATGCCAACTGATGCCAGTTGGAAATGCCAAGCGAAACCAAGCCCTTCTCCACTTGGTCTTTACAACACAGTGGAGGCCTCGCTCTTCTTCTGCTACCACCAGCTTCCTGAAAGAAATCTTGCTCAACAACTTTTTATTTCTACATATTTGTTCTTTACGAATGCCATTCCCCATCACTGCTTTCTTGTTAAGTGTCTTCTTCGTGTAATCCAAAGACATCTTCCATTAATTGTGTTCCATTATGTCAGCCTTTGTTTGGTTTTATGGCAAAGCATACAAATAGCAGAAAGTCAATTTGAAATTGTAAATGTTTTTAAGACTTCTGTTGAATGCATATGGTGAAGAATCTTTGTGGAATTTCCTCAACATGTTGCACAAAATCACCTTGTCCTATGCATACCAGCAGTAAATGGAAGATTAAAACAATACAAGTTGTTCATATTTTAACGATGCATAAAGTTTTGCAACAATGGGTGGATGTAGGCATGCTTTCATAATTGTATATATGTATAGTTTATACATACCGTGACTTTAATAATTATTAACATGGTGATTTCTTTTAGATACTAAAATTTTTTTTTAAGCAAACATTTTTTATAAAAAAATTGTTCACGCTATAACCAAAACCATATACATAAATCAAAATTTCAAACTTAATACAAGATTTAGAAGTATTAATGAAATTTTCATCAAAATTTTGAAAGTGAAACTTTTTCAAAATTTCAAACTTTACCAAAGTTCTAAACTTTATTTCAAATATTATTATGGTCTTTTGCATTTTTCCTCAAAAATATTATTTTTTTTTATTAAAAAAAATCGCATATTCAAAAATTTTCTTTTAATTCATATTGAAAAACTCGAAATTTTAGTAAAAATCTGCTGAATTTTTAAATTTGGTAAATATTTGAAACGTTCATATTAAAAAAAATCACCATGTGAACGTTCATTTGGATCACTCCATATATATGTACTTATATAAAATCACATACATAAATTAGTCTGAGTTTCTAAGCCGACACCATTTGCAATGCTACTAACTACGCGTTAACTATCGAACAGTGGCCACACAATTTGCCAAATATGTTCATATATACCTAAGTACTAAAAAAAACTCCCAACCTGAGAAAGTAGTATATTTATTAGATGATAGCTAGCCATTAACAACGTATGTATGTACCCTCATGCACATTATCATATGTATGTATGTATGTATTTATATGCATATTGCTACACGCCTCCCAAATCAATGCATAGCTAATAGTCTGTTTTACACATTTTTCTTTCCAATTTTTTATAGCTTCTCTATTTACGCGCCACTCAAATTTTATGAGCAAATAAATTTGCAAATTAGTAGTTGCTGTAAAAATTAACTCATAAAAAAATTTATAAAACAACTAGCCAGCGATATGGGTAATGTCTTCAGTGTTAAACTTCGGCAGCAACCAGAAAAGCAGCAACAACACTTGTAATAATAATAATCATAACAATAGTCTGCTTGTGATCAAGTTACAAAACAAGCGGAATTTTATTTTTTTTTAATATGAATTTCTAACGTTGAACGACGACGAAATGTGGTGGCTTGGTAAAATACTCGTCTACATACCCAGCCAGCAAAAAATTCGAAAATTGATCCGAAAAATGAAAGAAAAGTGAATGAAATGCGGTTTTTTGTCCGTTTACCGATTCCATTTTCGGATACTTTGACGTTACCCTTTTCTCACTAAAGTATTCGGCAGAAACGTATGTAAAGAAAAGTACCGAAAATAGTTGGGAAACGGATATGTTTTTTGCTATTTTTATGAAGTTTTTCGGTTTGAAATTTTCGTTCAATACGCTTTCCTTCTGCACTTCACAGATGCTTTTTCATAGTTCGGAAAAATAAAACAAAAATAACGAATTCGAACCCGGCACCTCCTCAAAGCTAACAAATAAATAGTAGCACGCTCCTCTGTACACTCAGCCATTGCCTAATATGTAGTATGTAATATGCTGGCTGGGTATGAAAGGCATGTAAGTCTGTGTGTACATTTGTGTGGCAGTCTGCATAGCATCTCGTTAAAGTTAGACAAAAAATGCCATAACAATGGCGGCCAGTTGGCTGGTCAGCACTCTCTACTTATGGGATTTTTTATAAAGGAAATTTGTGTAACAAAATGTGGTGGCCAATGCAAAATGGTAGCGATTTTCCATTTCGCTTCACTTCTTCATTAATTTCGCTTTGTTGTTACAATGAAAAGTCATAAAATTTGCAACATCGTGGCATGTTGTTGCTAATTGTTTGTCTGCGATGTCAGTTAATTGCGATACGAAAAATATCTATGCGTGTTGTTCACGTCGAATTTCTAGTTTATAGTTAATATTACTATGTTTTAATGGTAAAATGTTTGCAATGAAAAAAGGGACATGAGAGAACACGATCCCTAGAAAATTTGAGTGCTTGCAGAGGGCGACCCTTACTGATATCAGCGGGCATTTCCGAAAACTACCACTGTTCTTTCTGCGGAGGAAACATCGAATGTCTGACCCAAAATCCGTTAGTGTGAAACCTTAACCCACTTAGCTTCCTACCGGTCTATGTATCAGTAAGATTCACTAAACGTAGGAGCATTTTCAGTTTGGTTATTTCTGCTGCTACTACATAATTAGAAAGAGATAGCCTCACATGTCTGTTAAGTTCCGTAAACAATTTTTTAAGTGCAAAAATCCATAAAAATGGGTAGACGATGCCTTCTAGATCCGCCAGAAGGTTTTTTTTTTTTATATATATATATATACATGTGTTTTAAACAATACAATTTAAAAATTAAATTCAAAAATTGATGGGAATGAGACCAATTGCATTTATTAAATGAGGTTAAAATATAAATAAAAACCAAAGCATTTGTAAAAGTTGGTTCCCATTTCCATTTTATATCGATTTGAAGTGGTCAATTTAAGGTTCAAAAATAAACAAGTACTATGATTTTTTTTTTTGGTTTCGCTCACAAATGTCATACCTATATACTTATATGTAAAAACTCCTCAAATCATCTCCCATTCCCGCTCCGTTAATTTTGGCAAATGTGTTTTTAAATTGTACGTTCTCATTGGGAGCTTATTTCGTCAACTTCAAATTGAGATAAAAAAGAAATGGTAACCAACTCTTTGAAATTCTTTTGTACTTTGTCCTTATTTGACCAGCTTAATCAAATCCTGTTGGTCTGATTGCCATGACCACCAAATTTTTGAAATTTGGTGCACAAATTTTATTAGAGTAGTGCTAGCTAAATGATATATAAGAGCTTTCTGTCAAAGAGCTTTTCACCATGAAAGTTGACAAGGGAACTTTCTTTGTAAGACTTTCATTTAAGAATAACCAAAATCTATCAAACTAACTTGCCTATTGTCTTTCAATTGTCTAACAAAATACTTTCAACTAGCTTAGCCAAAATTGCCGAACATGGCCTCAAGGCCATTAACCGTACCGTCCTACAGTCACAATATGATACAATGGCTATGATGAGAAAAAACATGTTCGATACTCGCAGTTCGTGTTGGGTAATATTTATATAACGACTGAGATTGACAGACACTGTATGAAGGAGAATTAGGCAATGGGTGTTTAATGAAAGCATTTGATATGCAGCTATAGTTATATTGCTCAAATTGATAACACGATCTCAAACGTATTTTTTTATTATTTGAAATCTTTAGAAAATTTGGACGTTCTGACTTACATAATATAAACCTAATAATATAATTGATCGCAAAGTTTTAAGATCTAGGAATTTTTATGTTGCTATCTAATACTAAATATTTAGCTAAAAAAAAATTATAAGAAATTGATGATCTGTGTTTCAACTATTAGGATAATTCTTAAATTGTTATAATATGCATTTTATATTTCTCCACTCTACTACTACTGCAGCTTGTCAGCAATTCCTTTCACTTCAAAATCATTCCACCATCTCAGTGTATTACATAATGAAGTTTTTATTCTAACTTGCAACCAAAACTCAGCAGCATTCCCTGTTCGATCGGCTGCTCAACGCAGCTCAGCCGGATCACACTCAAACATAGAGTCAAGAACCAAATCTGCAAATAAACTGCAGCGCAACAACAATGAAGCGGCAGCAACAATTGCTCTGTTAATGCATTTGCAACACTCTCTGCTTCATAGAGCTTCTATGTAACTAGACGTTCTACCAAGTTGCATTACCGGCAACAGCAGCAGCGGCAGCACCAACAGTTGCAGCAACAGCGTAGATGCAATCTAGAATGCAACATAAAAAAATTCGCACAGCAAACTAGTTCTTAGCTGCAATACTCTGTTGCAACACCTTTCATGCACTAAACTGGATGCTGGTAACAGCGTAAGAATCTGCAGTGAATGCAACTGCTGCTATTATTCTGTGGATTGTTCTTCTGACTTTAACTGACTGTCTGCCTCAATTTTAACTCCAACTCCAACTTTAGCGCACTTCAGCTGGCTTCGACGCCTCCACTTTGGTCAAGCAGATTTCAGTGAGATTTCGGACGTTGCTAAAATTGGTTGATTCCTCCGTTGATTAACTTGGAGAAATTCTGGCTGTATTGTGGTTGTGGATAAGTGCAGTAAACGCGGTTTACTCAAAAAAAAAAGGAAATACAAAAAAAGTAGAATTATGTAATATGTTTACTTCGTTTTAAGGGAGTAGGAAATTTAAATCCATTAATAAGTTTTGGAACTACTAATTAAAAGAACGCATTAATGCATCTGAAAACTATGCATCTTACAGTAAATGAAACTTAAGAAAGATGAAATATTGAAAGCAAAAAAGTTCATGTTCCGCATACTTATCTAAAAACTTGGAAAACCTTCAAAAACGGGAAATTTTAAGCAAGAATATTTGTGTCGTTTATTTCAATTACTTACTTAAATTGCATTGGGTACAGTGTAATCTGCGAGGAGTGCATCTGTGAGGAAACTTTTACTAAAAAAAAGTACAAATGTATCGCATGCGTCTGGCAACATTAAATGTCAAGAAAGGTAACTGAACAAATTAAACTATTAGCAGATAAAACTTATAAGAAAAAATTGACTGGTTCAAAAATTGATTATAAAAATTTGGAGGAGCAAAATAATGATTTGAAAAAGTTATGGCGTTTTCGTTTCTACCGAAAAATGTTACCTACCCTCTCGGCACAAACACTAAGAACCGGGCAATGAAAAGGCAAACTTTTTCATAGAAATGAAAGCGCCATTAGCTCGATTGCTTTGGAAATATATGTATGTAGTTTTTTACAGTTTATGTATTCTACATCATTTTATTAGTTTTCTTTTACTTTTTTTAACTGTGCTTCATCTCTTAAATACAAACAAAAAATTATGCAAGTCAAAGTAGCGCTGTTATAGCAATTGATAACATAAGCTGCTGAGCTTTCGCTCTAGCTCGAAAAGATAAGAAAACTTTATTGAAAACTTTATAATCTCTATGAGCTTTATAAAAAAAGATCTGACAGCTTTCTAAGTTTGTCGAAAGCTTTACAACTTCTATGAACTTTAGAAAAAAGGAAGTGAAAGCTTTCCAAGTTTATTGAAAGCTTTATAATTTCTATGAACTTTATAAAAATAAAGATGTGAAAGCTTTTCAAGTTTATCGAAAGCCTTATAATTTCTATGAACTTTATAAAAATAGCGAAAGCTTTATAAGTTTTCGTAAAGCTTTATAATTCCTTTAAACTTTATAAGAAGTTATGCATGAAAACTCCATTAAATCCGGAAATGCTTCGACAAAGAACCGTCTGCTTTCTGCATGAAATATAATTCGATTATTTTGTTGGTAGCTGACAGAAGCTTTATACTAACAATATGTACGGTTAGGTAAGGTTAGCTAGGACTACCCTAATCGGGAATACATGTAGACCAAAATCACCAAATCTTATGAGAGCGCTAAGCTAAAGCTAAAGTAAAAACTACTGCGTAATATTGGATAAAATTGCGCAGGTTAAAGGTATTAGATGCGGGGAACTTTTCAAGACTAATTAAAAGGCCTTCAGTCCACAGCTTTTCAAATATGAGCAGCAATGAAGTATTATTTTTCAAACAACTTCGACAGTAAGTATGCGCTCTGTTATTTCTTCCTATGCTGTAAAAACATCGACCAACACTGAGAGTTTTTGCTTCTGTGAGCGTAAGCAGATCCCTTGACCAACTTCGGCCACTGTTCGGAGAGAAATACCTTTCAGTTGCACATACATTTGTATGTATGTGTATATGTCGGGTTTCGTATAGCGCTTTTTAACCAGAAAAGTGGCCAGACGCATAAAGTCAAAGGCACTCCTATTCTCTTTTTCTCTTTGTGGTGAAAGATTTGATTGGTTCTAGTCTAAGTAGGCAATGGTACATTTTTTCAGGAAAATCTAAACCTCAAAGAATTATAGAATATGACTGAGTCAGCTAAACACCCAGTGTTGATAGGCCTTCCTTACCAATGAATTCGTCGGTCGCTGCATTTTGCATGACGTTGACTGACAGAGCAATAGCTTACCGAAATATCACAATGAGTCAATTATGGATGGTTCCTAGAGCAGTCTTCTCTAGCGCATTCCCCAGACAAGGACTAAAATACAACGTTATGGGCTTGACTGCGGTCTCTTAGAGCCAGGAAATAATTGTTATCTTCTCAAGTCTAACTCCACGCGTTTTTCACACTCCATCCTTCGAATTTTTGAGAATTTGTTTCAGTATAAGCACTTATATCGGCAGCCTTGCTCTTGAATATACTCATTTCGGCCGGTTTGGATCAAGGTTCTTTGAGGCTACTACTTTCTTTTACTTATAATAGAGATTCTTCAAACTATCGGTAGTCTCAGTGGCTAATTTTCCAAACTCCCAATCTTTATTTCTCGTCTTTCTTTATCTCAATAATGGGTTTAACTATCGCCGCCAAGCGTTTCATCTTTACATAGACTTTGGCCCTTTGGTCAAGTAATACCACAGCCTCTGCTAGACCTCAAATACTCTCTTTCCGCACGGTGAACTGATACTAGTTTAGGTTGGATTATGCAGCGTTGAAAAGAGCCACAATTAGGTCACCATCAGCCCGTTAAGATACTATAATACAAATGCCTTATTTGCATCATTTATCGTTCTGAACAAAGTCCCAATATCAAAGATCCTTGCTGCACACAGTTCTATCTGTTACTCAAGAAACTAAAGTAAGAACTAAATTCCGAACTTTCTAATGCGGGACAGTAAGATACACAGATTATATTTTATACTCTCAATATCTCATATTTATAGCATGTTAACGACAGACGACATTCGATTGCAGACGTATTCTGTCGGTTTGCTTTTTCATCATAGCTATGACCACTGATTTTGTACACATGTTCAACACTAACCCCAATCGCTCTTAGAGGCGATTCTTGCATGGATATAACTCGGAGTTTCGTATCACTTCCCTTCATGGACGCATTAAATTCTATTGAATTACGGCTCGCCTGTAGTTTCATATGAAAGTCCCCAAGTAAAAAGTAGATCAAGGTCTCTAGGGCTTTTACCGAATTTACCCTAAAGCTTCTTGTCATCATTATGCATGCCATTTTCAACCTTGGTTAGCTTATTTCTTGCCATACGCTTATCTATAGACAGCGCAAGGCTCTTATCCAGCAAAAAATGTGGCCCTTCAATTTCCATTTCCTACAGCTTATAACCTTCCCATTACGCTTATCTACCTTGCGACGCCACGTTATGTTTCTGACCAGATTTGCGAGCGAAACACGTAGCTAATTGTAAGGCACAGTCTATTATTTTAGCTTCTATTTATAAACTACTCAAACGTCAAGGAGGTGCAGTGTTTCGGAGTACATACTGGAAAATTTGGTTACGAATGGGTACGAATGATACGTACCTCCACTCGGATGTAGACTTGCCCTTTGTGAATGCCCTCTATAAGTGCCATGAGGAGGAGGAACCGAAGTTGTTCCATAATGTTAGTACAGCGTCTGCTAAATAATTTAATTACTGTTCCCGATGAAGCTGTGGAGTTCCGATATATTCACATCCGCTATTTCTCCCAAATTACAAGTATTAAATAAACGAGATGCCAAGCTGTAGAGCTGGGAATTGGCATAGGAAGTGGTGGGTCGATTCCTCTTCTTCCTCATCTCGACAACTTTTTCAGAGGGAGACTACTGATATTCAGTACGACTCTTATTCACCGTTGGCCAATAGGATTTTGAGAGCTTACAGTTGTCACGCTTGATCTATTGGTCATTAGATACGGCTGTGGTATATTCTTCAACTCTCTTTATTGGAAAAGAAATCGTTGGTAGTAGGGAGTTATCCGCTTAGCTAAATTGCAAATCCAAGCCGTGCCTATCCATCCTGTCGGCTATTTCGTTCCGTTCGATACGGCTATATATAGGAACACAGCAGAGAGAGGTTTTGAAGTGACTCAGTAAAGGCAGCAGTGCGTGACTTTTCCGAACTACTTTCGACTTTACTACCTGGAATACATATTCCAAAAAAAAACTTCCTTGCGGAATGCCGGATTCTTAACCTGCGATATTTTCCAGCGATTTACTTCTGACTGTTCCTTTCTTATAACGCAGAAAATCTTGCAGAAGTCTATGTGACTTCCTTTAGCTTTCTGGTAGCCAGACCATTTCATTTTACGGCATTAAATTGCTTTCCACTTTTCTTCCTAAGACAGGCGAAACTGGACTGGTACTAGCTATGGCATCAATAATATGGCCGTTAAAGAATTAGATATATATTGTTGCACAACCTAACTTAACTTACGATCAACTACTACCATAAAATATCAGATGTGATCAGTGACTTCCTTTTATATATTCCGCAGCTATTTTCAAACACGTCGCTCATGTACATTACTCACTCATTTTCAATTTTGCATATCTAAATGCAATTTCCGTTGACAAATTGACTGGTCAAACAGCATTTTAGTCATATGCAATCACTCAGCCAGCTATCGCATGAACGTGCGATGTCTCATTTGCATCTTTTTCTTTTTTCAGTGGCAAAACCATTTCAAACCACAATTTATTATTATTGTGTAATTACTAATAGGAGTGCCTGCCTATTTTTTTTTTTTTTGTTTTTTGTGAGGCTTCATGAGCTACTCTGGCAGATTTCATTAAAGACTCATATGACTGTATGGTTTTCCATATTCTGCATAGCTTGAGTCATCATTGCGCTCATCAATGGCTTATTCATTTCCTTATTCGCTATTATCTTTATAACGTTGTTATTAACAATTTCATGATTATTTTCATACTCCTGAGCATCATTGCGCTCATCCGTCATCATTAGCAGTAAAATGCTATCAGTGGTCTGACCATCTCGTTGACCAATGCAGTTTGCCATTTGTAGCGCTTGTTTTTCTGTTTACTTTTTTTCTGTTTATTCTTCTCTAAAGCACTTTTACAGATACCTAAATTTACTGTTATTCCTGTTAGATTTCCTTTCCACCTTTAGCGTTTTGCGCACGCGTGACTCTCTTTAAACTTGCATTATATTTTATTGCCAACGTAGTGCTGCCATCGTTCGTTGTTTGCTAGAGAAGCACTCAAGTGGCATTGCTGCTTGTTCGTTACCATATTTTTTACTTTTTATCGCTTTTTATTATTATTACTTTATTTTTCTAATCTTATCTGTTTCGCGTTTTAGCCAATTGCCAGTGTCTAGTTGCCTGCGCGCTTGCGCTGTGCCATGTTATGGCGTGTCTGCTTAGTAGAAATTTACCGCAATTTGCCCCAACAGAGGCAATACATAGTCAATAGAACTAACGGTTATTTTCCCTTTCGGGTGCGAACGCACGAAGTGTGAAGTGGAAGTAGAAGGAACAAGGAAGAGCGGCAACTGAGGAAGACGTAGTTGCGCTCCTCCTTACCAAATGCATTGAGTCCCAAGTCACTGCGCTGATATATTTGCACTGCTGGGATGCTGACTTCCACGGTTCGGTGCAGGAAGTGGCGGGTGTTGGCGAAGTGGCCAGCAGCAGCGACTGTCGACTGTGCGACCAAGACGACTAACACAATTCACTGGTTGTCTATTCAACTGTCCATCTAAAAGCAGTTAACCAACACAAGCAGCAGCAGCCAGGAGTCAACGAAAAGCCACTGTGTCAGCGCGTTGACGCCGTCCGCCAACTACGCCGTATGTACGATCTTACCAAGCGCATGCGTGCAGACAATTCGTTGCTGGTGATACCACAACCACTGCCACAGCGTCAATAATAATTGCAAGTACTTGCTGACCGTGTGGCGTTCGCATTTGAGTCTGGGTGCCGCTAAGCTTCCCCCATCTCCTCATACGCACACACACACGCACACACAAGTCGAAGGAGCCTGTCTACCTGGTTGGCTGCCCGTCCGTTTCGCCTGCCGTTCTTTTTCGCGCCTATGCCGTTGCCAATTTAAAACGTATGATTTCAATGCGTGTTGACTGCTTGCCTCTTCCTCTGCACCCCCATTACGGCATTTTGCACTCATCACTCTTGACTGCGACTGCTTGCCACGACCACCAGCAGCAACACCACTAACGCTGGCTACATTCGCGGCCTCTTAGCCGCTAGCAACTACCGTACGCAGCGACATTCTTCTACTTTGTATGCTTCGCCAAATATTCCGCTTCTACTTCACGCGTCCGCATTACATCTGCGGCGTGATGCGTGTCGTGGATGCATATCTTCTTCCGCGTGTACGCATTTAATTCAACCGTTCAAAAGCACTTGGCCAACTGCTTCGACAGGCACACAAAAAACTTAAACACACAAAAAAAATGCATTATCCACCAACTCATTTGAGCTTGCCAGTGTCACAGCGCATGCGCACAAACAGTTTGCCTCTTTGCGTTCGCTGCCGTCTCGCGCGCAGTTTGTGAGCACGGAGACTCGCTGGTGTTTTTAGTATTTTTGTCGCTCGTTTTCTTGTTGCTTTTATGGCTATTGCTGTTATTGTTATTGTTGTTGATGCGCATGCGCAGTTAATCAATTATAACGACTCTTGATTTCCTTCCTGATCTAGATCAAGATTTCATATGCGAGATTGTAACGTGTTGCTGCGGTTCACTTTGCAGTTCTACGTTTTGCAGTGGTTGCAGCAGAGTTCATCTGGCAGTTGCATCTTCGCGTTCAACGTTTTTCTTTATCTTTTCGGTTTTTGTGTTTACAGTTTCAGAGTTGCGTTATGTGCTGCGAGTTCTTTTATTTTCGCAGTTTGCGGCATTTTTGTTTTTATTGTGTGCTTTTTTGTTTTATTTTTATTTAATATTTTCACTCACTCACTTTATGTGCTCATGGCGTTTTTCTACCCGGTTTGGCATAGCTGGTCACTAGCTGTTTGCTCCGACGCTGTGGTTCTTAAATTATTGAGCCATTTAATTCAATTGCGTTAACGTCTATCGCCATCTGTTGCTACACTCCACATGTTGCTGTATATCTTGAGAGTTTCTTTTCATTAGGACACAGAATAAGGGAAGACAGAAATACTGCTCTATTATCCAACAGAGCTCGCTGATATCTGGGCGGTAAAACTCGGCGCCCTTCCCCTTTCCTCGTCGCTTCCTCTCCTACAAGTAAGTTTTGTCTGCTAGTTACTTGATTACATAGAAATTTTTTCACGGACATATATGCTGCAGTAAAGGTGATCGTTTTTCATGCAGATGTCCTATTTCAGCATACCAAGCCTTTAAGAAAGGGGATTTCAGGAGCCCCGACCAACGCCTACGTATACGCTCTAAGCCAAGCCCTTAGGTCGACAGCAGTGTACAGGCTGTAGAAAGGGTGACCGCCACTTATGCAGGCGTCTCACTCGTCTTGCAGCTCTCGATCTTAGACCAAGCGGCGGTATAGGCCACAGGATGTGTTGGCTTTATGCATACACAGTTCGCCTTCAGATCACCACTCATCGTAGATTACCAGCTAACACCAATAATCTTGCCGTTTGCGGGAGCCACCGCAATATCTACCAGTAACAATATAGGCGCTCACCATTTTTCTTCGTAAATCATTTCTCCTTTGTCACTGTTCTCGCCTTTATCCGAAGCGGTCTTAAGCAGTGTTACAGTCACTGAGGAGCACTGAACGACCAATCCGTTTATCTACCGATCTGCATCGGTTCTTCCACCGTTGCAGCACCACTTGGCTCAGCGATACTAAGAACCGCCAACACCGAAAATCGTCGGTGACTCTTCTGTCACCGCTGTCAACCGTCGCTATTACTCTTGCTCTCCGTCATCGTTGAGGACTCTAGATAGACTATTTTGAGCCACATATCGTGACCTAAGACTGAACAGGTGCCAAGTCAATTTTTTGAAATCGCTAGGAAGAGACAAAATATCGATGAAGTTTCGTATCACCTACTATTCTGCATCAAAAACTCATTACAAAAATGGACTTGGCACCTTTTCACTTTTAGGCAGCGATATGGAAAATGTGATTCTGCGAAACCGAAACTACCCAATAAGAGCTCAACATGTTTGAAGAAAGTGAAGGTCAGTCAAAACCGTACTGCTCGCAATCTTGAACTGTATGGGAGAAGTAGTCTTTGAGCAGCGGTGACACTTAAGTCTACATAGGGCGGGGATTCATTACCGTTCTTTCAGTATAATCATAAGATCTTTATAAATAGATATACTAGGGCTCGAAAACGGACTTGTTAGGTTTATCTACTACATGGCCGGTAATAAATAGCACTTTGACGGAAGAGCAGGTTAGAGTCTCAATCCAGAGAAAGGTGCAGACTTTCTTTCCGAGGCAATCGTCGCATCCCTTGAAGAGGTTGGGCCGAATCTAACGGATGTAGCCAAGTTTATCTACCGCATGCTCCATCCATAGCAGAAGTTTTTTGTTTTCTCGCTACTTTCTGGGGAAGTTGGATAACAGAGACTGTCGGGTTTTTGTCTATGCATATGGCGTGACACTTGTTGTGGAGGGTAGGTTTCTAATATGCTTACAGATCTGACCAAGTAGTCTATTTAGTAGGAATCATTATATCCGGAATGGAACCCTTTCCGTGATTGAAGGCACTAGACTTTATGAGTCATGCAATTGGACTAGAATGGTGGGTGGGTCGGTTACGAATGGTAACTTTGGCGTAGTCTGGATGAGAAAGGACCAGATCGAAGACATTTGTAGACTATTGATGCTTAAACGCAGTTATTATCTGTTCAGCTAGTGCTTCGCAAAAAGTAGGGTGTGTGCGCAAAGCCTTTATTGTCCGGCGTGTACTTGAGGCATTATTGCTTGTATGATTTTCCACAGAATTAAGAGAATGGGTAAGGAAGCCACGGCTTCTATGTTTTCGCAATAAAGTAAGGATAATGAAACAGCGTTGCAACAGGGTAAGACCATGTGACTTAAAATTTGAAGCTCGACTTGACAGCGCAAAGTCATGGGACATGGAAGATAGATAGAAAGCATATCTATTTTTTACATATAGTGTGTTGGCACACCGATAGGAAGACCCCAGGTGCTACCGATTTGTTGCCATTAAGCTCTGCGCAATATATCTGCCACCTTTATTTCCCATTAACTTTGATAGCGAAGCAAACTATTTCGCGGAAGACTCATTCGGCCCTATTATGGTTATCGATGTCGACGTCGATGTAATTATTTAATCCAAAAATAGCCCTTTTAAGTCCAACTCCAGCTATGATGACCACAGTATTTTTGCAAGCAACAGCTTTCCTCAAAACTACCGCCGACAACCATAATAGGGCCGATTGCCTCAGGATGAGATGAACTTCGGTACTAGTTGGACTTTCAGTAAGGATGGGAATTTGTTTACTACAACGGCTGATAGATTATATATCCGGAGGGACTACTCCCACAGTTTCTACCCTTAGCTTGTACATATCTACCATTCTGTAGTGTAGCCTCCTTGAACGATCTACGCATCTGCCTAAAGCTGCCCCTACAGAGTGAACAAATAGTTGCTTGCAGGGGCGCACCCAGGAATATATTTTAGGGGGGATTTTATATTTCTGAAGATATATCACCGGAAAATACTGAAAATTTTCTTCAGATAATACGCTCTTTAAAATATATTTATGCAAGTTTTATGTACAGTATGTAATAAATAAATAAACGTTTTAAAATTCATAAACTGCACTGTATTTACATAAGATTAACAGAACTCAAACACTTTTAACCGACTTCAAAAAAAGGGGAGGATATCAATTCGCCGGAATGCATAACTTTGGACCACGTGAACCGATTTCAATAATTGTTTTTTTTTATTGGAAAGATGGTACCTCAAGTTCGTCCCGTAATTTGGTTTAGAGATCCGATGATTGGATAATGAAGAAATTAACGGTACCCCTAAATTTGAATATAAGAATTGAAGTCGGTTGTGTTCTTTCCTTAAAAACTACTTGTTTAATAAAAAGTTCTATAAACTCAAGATGCGCTCAACTTTCAAAAGTACCTAATAAAAAATATTAAAAATGACTCATTTAAAATAAATTTATTGATTCCATGAATTTTTGCACTTTTATGTTTTTTTTTCGATTTCTGGTTTCTGGCTTTCGATAGAGATGGTGATTTTTCACGATTTCTAAATTTTTTTAATATTTCGAATACCGAAAAAATTAACTGAACTCTCAAGAAAAACAAAAAATTCATATAAAACGACAGACGAGAAATGGAAAAGAAATTTTTTTCTACCAAAATTTCTTAAATCAGTTTGCAGCTCTCAAGAAAAAAAATGCTCGTATATGTATTCATTTCCTCATGAAAATTTACAGCAAAAGCAAAGCGCTTTTTCAAGCAACAGATATTATAATAAATATTTCTTATAATTTAGGGGGGGGGGGGTTTGAACCCCAATACCCACCCCTTTTCAGTTTTCCAATCTGATAGCGCTCTAAACATTATAGCACATCTTTTTATTTATATCCTTGTTGCACTCTTAGGGCTAAGAAGAAGCTTGTGAGTTGTTAGCACTTTTTTATATGTAGTTATCCAGTGTGCTAAAAAAGGTTGCCAGTTTCACACAATCGAATCTAAGGTACATAGAGTTTACTACAAACTATGTCAAGTGCTTACTGGAATTTTCACGCCTAAGAAAATAATTTCCTTTAAACAACAAATAACTCAAACTTCTCCCAGCACACACACACACACACAGACACAGATAAATAGTTATGTGAAAGAGCCGCTCACCTACATACATATTCGCATGTGTCAAAAATCGCCTCAGGCTACCGGAAGACCGCATCTACATCGCTAGTTTAAAGAAAAAATATTGCCCGCTTGACCAACTTACACATATTCCGTATAATTTCTGACAATTTTACAATTTTTCACAACTTAACAGTTATTTATTATTATATGTATATATATTTTTTTTCTTACTTTGTCTAGCGCAATTTTTCCACAAATTCTACCAATATTCAATACATAAGGACTTAACAATTTTTATGTGAACACGTTCAGCAAATTTCCATATTTTTCCCATTATTCCCTACAGTACGTTGTATGCTGTGCAACCGCGGCACGGCGCGGCATATTTTCTTATGCCTACATAAATTTTCTTTAATTTTCGCAGCATTGCTCATAAATCTCGAGCTTTAGCCAACACTTTTGGAGGTAGTAGTACGAGTAGTAAGTATACCTACCAGCATCGTTTCGCGTAATTCCTTTGGTGCAGCACACACACACACACACACACACTTAGTGCAGACGAATTGGGTAGCAGTCGACTTCGGCCGTGACCTACCTTTGTTTCGAGGTAGTAACTGTGATTTGTATTTTTTTCACTTTTTTGTTTTTGTTTTTGATTGCACATGCACCTGGACAAAAAAGAAAAGGAGAAGGCATATTCATAAGCAATGTGAATGAAAAATTGCTTATTGATTTAGATGGACATGGAAATATTTGCATGCAAGCGCAATGAAGTATGCGGTTGAGATTTTGTTTTTTTAGTTGTGCCGTAGTTAAAGAAATGGTAGTCTTTTGAAAAAGTTAAAGGTTTTGTAACAATTTATGGTCATAGCGATTTGATTGCATATCATTGATGGTAGACCATTCTGAAGTTATCAAACAGAAACATTTACCAAGTTGATAAATTTATGCAGGAACGTGCGTCAAACATCGCGTATATCGGAGACAGTCAAAGCGGCTCCCAAAACTAACCAAATGGCAATTGTCCTTATAATTGGGTGCCCTAGACGCTCATTGTCCAATAGACGTTCACACACTGAGCCGCTGAGCAAATCGCCACTGCAGCGATTGTCCTTGACAAGTGCTTGCTCAGTGGTCACAACTCCCTACTTTATAACGGGTGATTTTTTTGAGGTTAGGATTTTCATGCATTAGTATTTGACAGATCACGTGGGATTTCAGACATGGTGTCAAAGAGAAAGATGCTCAGTATGCTTTGACATTTCATCATGAATAGACTTACTAACGAGCAACGCTTGCAAATCATTGAATTTTATTACCAAAATCAGTGTTCGGTTCGCTTTACGTCCGATTTATGGTCTACATAATCGACCAAGTGAGCAAACAATTAATGCGATTGTGACCAAGTTTCGCACTCAGTTTACTTTATTGGACATTAAACCAACCACACGAATGCGTACAGTGCGTACAGAAGAGAATATTGCGTCTGTTTCTGAGAGTGTTGCTGAAGACCGTGAAATGTCGATTCGTCGCCGTTCGCAGCAATTGGGTTTGCGAAACACATTTCGAACCGAACACTGATTTTGGTAATAAAATTCAATGATTTGCAAGCGTTGCTCGTTAGTAAGTCTATTCATGATGAAATGTCAAAGCATACTGAGCATCTTTCTCTTTGACACCATGTCTGAAATCCCACGTGATCTGTCAAATACTAATGCATGAAAATCCTAACCTCAAAAAAATCACCCGTTACATACATACATGTCCTTAAATCATCCCGAGAAATTCAGGCACTTCCTCCACGGAGACGGTGCCGAATTTTTTCAGGTCCTTGGAGGATTGGCTCTATGGAGAGCTACAGCGCTTTTTCCGAAGAACGAGACATTTGCACAACTTCTAAAGAAATAACTATGCGTTTCCCTATGAACCCGGCAGTCGAGTGGCCATTTATCCAGTGTCCAGCTAGAATACTCTTAAGAATCAGCTCGTCGAAAGCAATTGTTGAAAAAGTTGTGGTGTTATTCGGCATTCCTTAATCCATATCGTGCTAGGCGTCACTGGTACTAAGGTCTGGTATTGTGGCAGGTCTGTAGCTTCATTGAATGTCTCCTACTTGTCATCGGCGACCACACAGGCGCTGCATAGTTTTGAAACGACCGACAAACCGCCTGATATGATCTGGTGGTTGAGGCGAAGGGAACGCTACCCTGTGGCTTCTGTCTTTGAAGATTTGTCTCTGCAGTTAACTGACAAAATTCGATCAATCAGATAATTCACTGACCAGCGTTTGAGTCCCTGTGACTGACTGAAAATGTTGTAACACGCCATTGACAAGTCCAACGCTACTAAACCGTTCTCTCACAGGGGCGGAGTCGGGTAAGACCACGACTTTTCTGAATACTTGTGGCGTTAATTGCGGAAGCCTGTTGATGCTTCGCTGGGGTTAGGCGGTATGTGAAGCGTGGCAGTAACCAATGTGGTCGATCTATGCGATCTGGTAGTTAAAGCATATCTGCTTCGGCCAAACTCTGTTTTATATATAGGCAGCCTGTTAAACGCGCTAAGCCTTGAAGCTGTTATAATGCATACCTTTAGGCGAAGTACTAACAAATTCAAACAATGAGAAAGTTTCTCATTACCTTAGGAATGCTGAGTGAAATATGTATTTAGTATGACCTATTAATTTAATGAAACTTGACTGTTTATCAAAGAAAATAATACATAGAAGGCTTCACCGAAAAAGGAAATAAAAACTATAAGTAAGTTAGAAAAATCCCAATTGCGATAATTGCCATAGAATGCACTGCTGACCTAGAGAAAAGAATCACATCGGTATCGAGAAGATACAAACTGACCTCGAAATAACTTCTAAGCAAATTAAGGCAATCAAAGGCAAAAACAACAAAATAAGCAGAGCTGGGAAATTACTCGGGGAAAAGTAGAAGGTTGCGGCATAAACGGAATGCCACCAACACATAAGGTTAAGCATGAGAATAATAAGAAGAAACAGGCAAATTACTGACACAAATTGGGACATGTAAATCATTTCTTGGTTACATACTCCGAAGAGTTTACTATGCAGTATGATGGTTTGCAGCCAGCAACTCCAAAAAGGCAAGGAAAATTTGGATAGAACCGAATGGTTAATGATAGCTAACTACGCTGACCGGCCGACCGATCAACCGGCTAATGCTGAGCATAACGCAAACGCAAACACGCAAAGCACGAAGGAGTGATAATCATTTTACTTTTGATTACAAAAACAACAAATTTAAATTAACCCAGAAAAAGTGTATGGCTGTGGCAGAGAAGTAGCGGCAGCCTTCGCTAGTTTGCGGTTGGTTGTGGTTAGCTGTGGCTATAGAACGGAAGGAGCCGAAGCTAGAGCTACATAGCTAGCCAGAGAGGCAGCTAGTAACAAAAGTGTTGCATAAAAAATGAAAAATCGTAAAAAGTGGAAATAAACAAATGATTGTAAGGCAAAGCCGACCTAAAAAGATACTAAATGCGGTAAGTGTGGAAAATAAATGGCGCTTGTTGGCTGTGGTGGCACAGGCAGCAAGAGCAGCAACAGCAGCGGCACGAAAAATGACAGTAGCTGTGGCTATGAATTGAGCAGCTTTTGGCTGGGATTCATCGTCAAAGTTCAGCTACATCCTCATCCGCTGCTGCAGCTGTGGATGCTGCCGCCGAAGCTTCACAGCTACAAACTATGCACATACGTCGATTTTGGGTTACGGGTGTAAGCGATTTTTTATGCATCCGTCGCTCTAAGGGACAGCAGCGTTAACAAACGACACAAACCGTTGCTGAAAGTAGAAAAGAAAAGCAGCAGCAAGTCTAGGAAATGGAAAATAATAAATAAAAATTTAGTTGAAAAAAAAAACAAAATGCAAAAAGAAACAAAAACTTACTCGTATCACATTCAACTTCAAACTTAGCGCTGGCGCATCCATAGATTTTTATGGGCTGCCAAAATGGCCAGACGACTCGCTTTGTGGTATACATACATAAGTATGTGCAGTTTTAGGTCGTCCACGAAGCACACGGATGGGTGCTTACTTGCTTATGAAACTTACCTCCAACTCGGCCGCTCACTTCGCCAGCACTGCAGCAGGTAAGCTCGGAAATAATTTCTTGAAGCGCTTAAAATGCGCGACGCTACACTCAAGTTACCCAGCAGCCAGTCAGCCAGCTCTGAGCTCAGCTTTATCTGTTGTCTCAATTTTGCAACCCAAAGCGCATTCGGCTGGACTTAGTCTCGCCTTGGCGGTGGTGCCACGGTCGCAACGTAATTTGTCGTCATCGTTTTCGATGTGCTTTGACGTTGTTGGCGTTGGCGTCGTTGTCGCCGCTGCCACCATAAATGTTGGGTTCATTCGTTGCGGTTGCTAGATTCATCGGTGTATCGCCGGTATTACCGGTGTGCGTACATGTATGCGAGTTTGTAATATAGCTGCTGCAGCATTGCCTATGTAGCGAATGCGCCAAGTTCAAAGTCGTGCCAATGAGGTTTTTCTACACACATAGTATAAACACTTACACACTACCTAGATATGCATGTATGTATGTATGACAATAGTGTAGAGACGGACTTGTTCTTTGTTCCCTTTATAAGACCCTTTCTTGTGGGAAACAGAGCACGGAGGTTGTGTTTATTGGGTGCAGGCTTGAGTACTAGTGGACCCAACCTCAATCCTTCTTCTATAGACAAATTTAGTAGTGGCAAGTATAAAAGCACCTACAGTGACTCGTATCGTAGGGCCGGGAGGATAACACCCTGGGCAATTCACTCATGGGTCATGCATTTATTTAGCAAGCCATAGGTAATACCGGCATAAAAAAGTGGTGTGTGTTTTAAACCAGACCCACCTACCGACATGTATTTCGACCCACTGAATCCGAATCTGAAGTCCGTTCGACTCGTACACCTGAAAATCGGGTTAATTGGCGAAAATTGTGGAGAAACTCAAATATACCAACGTCAAATTATCATATTTTATTTAACATAAATGGAAAATGTTGACTAACATAAATTTTGGAAAATATGGCAGCTCTTATAACTTCAAAATTCAATTGATTTGGCAACCCTCTTCAAAATTACCTCTCTCCCGTCACTACGATGTTAAAGTATTTCATTTAACTTGTTAGTTGAACCAGTTTAAAAATTTTAGAAAGGTGGCAATCCTCTCAACAAATATTTTGCATATAAAGCTTCGTCTGATACCGATATTAAATTATTCAATTAAAGTAGTTAATTAAAGCGATTTTGAATTTTAAACTTGTGGAAACCCTTTTAAAAGTGTTTCCGAAATAAGGCGTTCTTAGACCTCTCTCGTTAGACACTTATTTTGAAATATTTAATTTTGCTTGTTAATTAAATTTATTTGGAATTTATAAACAGATGGCAACTCTCTTCAAACATATTTTCGAAGTGAAGGTTCCTTATACCTCTCTCGTTTTACACCCATCATTAGATATCTATTTAACTTACTAATTAAATTTGCTTAACAATTTTGAACAGGTGGCAACCCTTCCCAAAAAATATTTTCAAGTAAATCGTCGTTTCATTTAACCCACATTGTTGTAATATTTCATTTAACTTAATAATCAATAGATTTTAGTTTGGAAGAAGGTGGCAACGCTATTCAAAAAAAGTACCCTATACGTTGATCCAGATACTAAACGATCTGCGTGCCAAATTTTTCTCACTTAAGTGGGAAAAATATTTAATGCACCATTAGCAGTGTTTCTTTTTTCTTTTTGTAACCAAGCTTCAAAATATCTGATCTGAACGGTCAATCTAAAGCCGACTCGACTTTAATAAGAGCTAAGAGTTTTCACTGCAGCTCTTATCCAAAATTTTCAGTTGCCAAAGTTGAGCCTATATTTTCATTGTCCTCGTGACCTTTGCATTTGCCCTGTTGCAATTCTAGGTTATCCTATGGAGCCAGGACTAAGTGACTAGGTAGGTATTTTTAACCTGGATATACACACTTGACAGGTGACCTTTGGCATGAACTTCTCTGCTCGCTATGTTTGAGTTCCGGTCGCTTAACGAAAAACAACAAAGTTAGCTAGCAAGAATGGACGATAGCGAGTTTGGTTCTACCATATTGAAGTCGTTCGTTTTGTTACTCGCTAACTGTTGGCGAGTCAATGACGAATATAAATTTGTAATATTTTCTACTAAAATCGATTCAACACTTTGGAAAAACTATACCTTAAATTTTTATATATTATAGTCCTATATGTATATAAATTAGATTTCATGCAACATATAATAACTATAATGGATACATTTTCCTTTTCATTTCAGGTTTGTAAATAAATACATATATCTTACTGATTGATTGGTACCTCATATTTAAGGTAATTTTTTGCTAATGTATTTGCTAGGATACTTCAGTTTAACGTAACGAATTGATAAAACAAAAGCTTTGCTTAATAAAGCTAAGACCACTCGCAGTTCGATGAAGAAAACTTAAGATTGTTGCTTATTATTTTTAAAATCAATTTTCATAATAAATAAATAGACTGCGCCCTTTAGCTAACCGTACTAGTCATCGATTGACAATTTTCCCACACACATTCAATCACGTTTAAGAATATTAAACACAATCTCTGCCGCTTGCAGCTAAAAGTGCTGACACATGCGCCATAAATATGTCAAATGTCGAAGAGGACAAATAAATAAACGAAGCTAAATGGAAAAATTACTGCTGCTTCTGCTGCTGATGCTCCTACAAAGCCTGCAGCTAAAGCAGGCAAAACGCACAGTAGCCGCAAAAGGAAAGACGACAATAAATGGCAGATAATAAATTAAAATACAGCGCGAAAGCTAATATACAAAATGGGCATTTGAATAAGTGAGAGATTGACTGGTTGAGTGAATGGCTGAGTGAACCGAGGAAGCGCTGAATCAGCCAGCTGAAGTGAAGGCAGTGCTGCTAAAGCTTCACGCCCCATACACCCCTCGTACGCCTTATGCCTATTGTTGTACTAATCCCTACAATAAAAACGATAAATTGCCGCCGCTGCACAGTGGTCCGAGAGACGCCATGTTGTACGTGAAAAAGCTTATTTTAAAACTGTGATAAATTAACCGGAATAAAGCTATTCATTTGTTCAGAAATTTCCAACGAACTCTAAACTGATAAGTACTTTCAATAATATCTGCTGAGGAAGCCGGTGAATCCGTTTAAATCAACGGATTCTATCGTGGCACGTTCTAACAGTTATGAGTTGATAACTTTCTTAGCATTTTTTTTACTGATTATTTCAATTATAACAGTAATTTCAGGTTTGGCCTTACTTCTTAAACATGGACAATATTGATTTCATATGAAATATTACATAATAAAACTTGCCTGCTAAATTATCAACACCTTAATAACATGGCTTATTTTTCAAGAAATATTTTCTTATTATTATTCTTAAAAAAAAAACTTTTGGGGCCTAGCTTAAATTGTTTGGGTTGAACATATAGCAGACGGCTTCGACTATCATTAATTTATAAATACAATTACTGTTATTATTTGATAAATCGAAATAAAATTAAATATATTTTTTTTTTTAATCAAATAAAATTTTGCTAAACAAATATATTGTGTTACCAACTGAAAATGATAGTTGATTTGACAGTTGTCAACCCGAGAAAGCTTGAATGTGATACATAGCTTGAGATCAGTGAGCCTTAAAACATAGTACATTTAATTTTCCGTATTTGTAGAGAAATTGTCAGCCCCTTCGACAGTCGTAAGCTCTTAAGGTTTTAATTTGACACGCAATTCGTGATTAAAAGATTGTCTTAGTTTTAGCAAAGTTCATAGTTCATTTGACAGCTGTCACCTGTGAGGGTTTTAATTTGACACGCAATTCGGGATCAGCAGGAAAAAAAAAACGTAATCGGTGGTATTTTCATAAAGATTTTCTTATTTTTAGAGACATTTGCCGTTGATTTGACAGCTATGGCATATTCGGATTTAACATTGCATCAAAACTACAATCCCGCAGTTTTATTATAATCGTAGCAGATCTTCTAATTTTTCGTAAAACATGGCTTCTCCGCCCACTGTGCGCCGCCGCCACCGTGCGTTTTACAGTAGCGACAGCGGTCATAAAATAGCTTAGTTGTTGCAACAACAATTGTAATAAAAATAATAATAATGATAATAATGGTATGATCATCATAATGAAAGCGCGTTGTTAATAAAATAGGAATAGGAATAAAGAAATAAAAACACGTAAAAAAGAGCGCGTCGAAATGGGCGCGCTACTGTAAGCCGCACGCGCTCTCCTAACTATACTCAAAGCAATGAATTGTTATTTTTTGTGCTCATTTTTGTTGTTGTGGTTAATTTATTATTACGAAAGCGCGCTTTTATGCCCAAAACAACAACTAATGCCACGCTACACACGCTAGACAGACAGACACCCTATGGCGGTCGCCACAATTCAAGCGGCTCTTCAACGCAAGCGCGCGCGCGGCCCTAAGGAATCATTAGTTTTGTTAGATGTAGTATGTACATATGTAAGTGCGCGCGCGCGCATGCTCACGCGCCTTGAATGTTAAAACGTCAAATTGAAAATAATTAAAGGTTAATTTATGGAGAGTGATGTTTGCTATACAGCAGCCGGCAGTTAGCTCAGTCGCAAAAATAACAAAGAAACCTAAAAACTTCAGCATAGAAATGGCAAGAAATCTGCCAACAGTTGAACGCTAAAACAATTGTTACGCGGATTAGTTGTTGGCAGCGCGTCGCGTCGACTTGCGCGTCAGACGCCTGTTTTGGTGTTGACTAGTGGGCGGTTTGGCGTATAGTCGGCCAAATGAGTGGCTGAATGATGGCGCAAATGACTAGCTGCCTAAGTAGTTAACTTCTTAACTTTCATGATGACTTGCTTGAGGCACATATGTATGTAAGTGCTTAGGTGCTTAGAGTGACAGGTCGCTGCTTAAGGGCGTGATTTTGCATGCGCGCCTTGGATGATTAGGCTAAAAGGAAGCTTAAGTGCGCAATTCGAATGGCGGCTAAGTGAGATAATTTGTGTTGATGTTAGGCGTTTCCTGGTTGACTGGAGTAGTTAAGGAGACCACTGTCGCTTATTTAAGTTCCTTTTCTGGGATTCTTCGTTGAATATGTATTTTTAGCAACAAAAAGAATAAGATTGTTTATGTGAAAGCTATATACTTTGGAAATATAAACAGGTCTTTGGCTAAACGTGGGGACTGTCACCAAAGGGAATCCTCTGGATTTATACCTCTATGATCAGACCCATAATCAGCTATGCGTCAGTGGTATGGTGGAGCAGACTCTCAATCAATAGCGTAGGAAGTCTGCTTGCTAAACTTCAAAGAACTATTGCCGTGTGCTGTACGGGAGCTTTCACTACAACACCGGACGCTGCTCTTGATGCACTGCTGCACTTACCGTCAATTTGTGTATTTTTTCACATGGGGAAGCCTTAAAGGCCACCTGCAGGCTAAAAAGAAACGGATGTTGGTAGAACACTGGATGGGGTGGGGCGGAAGTTGCTGGCGGCCACCATTACTTTTGTTGAAGACATTCTACATATAATATTAAGTTCCCTGAGGCTGAAAGCTGATTTAATTTCACCGCTGCGCCCGGAATCGAATATTTACTAATTGCTCCAAAACTGAATATGGGTCAGGGTCTGGGGTCTTTATCGAAGATAACGGGGATAAGCTTCACTTATCTCTTGGGGAATAGGCTAAGGTATTTGCAATTCTCAAGGCCATGAACTAACGCTTAAATCTACTGAACCCGTACTATTCTTCCATTTATCCCACTCCGTCGAAATATCAAGTTTCTTGGGTTTATCGTTAGTTGAGTTTTACAACAACGATTGAATATTTTATCGGACCTAAGTATGGAAAAGTAGCTGGCAGGTATACAAAAACCGCAGTAGCAACAGCAACTTCCCAATATCAATCCTTCGCTATCGAAAGATTTAGAGTGAACTTCAATTTTCTTGAATGCACCTCGAATTATTCTGCTTAGTAGTCAAATACGAAGACACGTTTAAGAGATGAAACATTCTCATATTAAGCAGCTACAATACTTTTAAAATTACTATTTCGCAGTTGTCCAGAATTTTGTTCGTTTCAGTCCTATGGAGTAGCTGGAGAAATGCTGAATTCTCCACCAGCATTTGTTCTTTGGCTGCTATATTTCAGTCCCAAGCACGGTTTAGAAATAACTATATGACAACAGCTATGGGCTATATAACGGCCATCAAGAAGGTGAGGAAATTGAAAGCGTGAGGATAGTTAAACGATGCCCGACGCTCTCTCATCGTAACCACTCTTACCATCACAAGGGAGCACTATGGCAAGGGATCGTCAACTTTTTTCAATTAAAAAATAATCATTTTATGAACAAAAACATTGCTGTCTTAGAGAATGATTCTCCACTCTATTTATCCACCAGATATTCGAAAGCTCTAGAGTAGAAACTATACGCTTCACTTCGGATCAAATCTGTGTTATACACATAGAACATATAGTCAAATAGCTGCAGAGAAGTATACTTTAATTACCTAATTGAAGGAGCTTCCAACCCAGCACGCCAAAGAAAATGTCCTACAGCGACATAACGGCGGCGAGCAACAAGGCCTCTGTGGAGTAAAACCCAGAAAACGGAGCTTGTTATTTTATGTTGAGAAAACCAAAAAATCAAACCGCAAAACAACACAAATGTTGGTGTGAAAGTTGATCTAGATGCAGATATGACGCTATCACAGGGCAATGAGAATGTCTTAAGCAACGCCTGGCTATACAAAAAGTTGGCGTTTATTTATGAAATAGGAGGTCATTATTTTCTTGAACAAAAAATCTACAAAGAAGATTTCGGCGCAAAGGGGAAAACTCTTTTTGATCTTCTTGCAAATTAATCTGCCGACAAAAGAATACAGGTGCTGCCTAGATTAGGTCAGGCATCCAACAGCTACAGTATCTCCAAGGCATCGTTTACAATGACGTACTTTTATCGAAATTCGTTATGGTTGCCTATCCTTAAATTTAATTTAATTTAAAACTTTAGGCATCTGTAGGTCACCAAAAGTCATGGGCAAGCATTTCTACAAATTTTTCAATAGTAAATTAAAAAAATTTTTAGTAATTCTTGCACTGACCTCGTAAAAGAAAACTATGCATATTAATAAATTTTCCCAACTCAGTTCTTCCTCAAACACCTGTAAGCTCACCTGCCAACTTGTAATCTTTATTTCACGTGAGTGCCTATCAAAGCTACTTCTTATTCAGTTGTACCAGAAGTAATCTCCTCAAATGTACTTCCACTAGTTTACTAGTTTTTGCTTAGCCTGTTATTATTTAATAATATGCCTGTCATAAATAACAGCATCAAAATGGCTATATAAAGGGGTTGTAAAGATAGCAACTAGAAAAGCTTGTATAATGAAAAATAAAATAAAGTACAAAGCTGAAATAGTAACACATAGTTAGTATGTAGAAGCAGCAAGACTAGAAGTCACAACTATGTACTAACATACATATGTATGTACGCTGGTAAAAATTGTCCAGCAAGAGTATAAAAAAAAGCTTGTAAAAAGACAGCCATGCAAGTAATATGCCAGTAGCAGCGGTGCCAATAGCAAAATGCTGTAAATAGTAAAAATGCAAGAATAACCGCTATGCAATAACTTGTTAGTCAGGAATTCCTTATTTGCAAGGTGCATACATACATATGTATGTATGTGCGTGCCTTAGGTTTACGAAAATGCTGCTTGAAGTGAAGAAGAAGCTGCATTGGTAGTTGGTAGTACATACTAGAATCAACTCAGCCAGTCCCACATCAATTTTATGGACTTTCCTATTCAATTAACGGACTAGCTAGTGTTTTCTTTTTGGTCAGGTGGTGGAGGATATAGGGAAGACACTTAGGGCCTTTTTTCTGAAGTAGGCCTTAAAATTTATCTGCTCTTTTAACATAAATTTTGCTCTGAAAAAAATTGTTTGAAGTGCAGATAAATTTTAAAAGCTACTAAACGGCACTAGATGGTATAAAAAATCTACTAAATTCTCTAAAAATTTTTTGTTGTCCATCTACAAAATTTTGATAAAAGATATTATTATTATCTGGCGCAATGGTTGGAAATAGAAGCCATTGGCTAATCAAAAACATCAGAGCTAATAAAGCGATAAATCACATATCATAGGTCATTGATAACAAATCATAAAGTTAAGATCCTACATTATTGATCAAATTATGAATCAAAGATCATGAATTACAGATCATTGACCATAGATCATAGAGCATAGGTCATACATCTTGATTGAAGAGCATAAATGGCAGATCACTGATCATACATTATAGAAAATATTCCAAATATTAGATTGCAGATCGTAATTCCTGAGCGTTAGATTATATGTAGATTATGAAACATATGTAGATCATGATCATATTGAAGCTCATACCAAGCATACCATAAAACCACAGCCGAGAGGTCATAGAATACAAATCTTAGCTCATAGACCTTTGATCAAACGCCATACATCGTGCTTTGGTCAAAGTTCAAAAATCAGAGATTGTATATTACACATTATTTATAAAGGATATTAGACCACAGCCCATCTCCCAAAGATGATCTTTGAACATACACCTCGATTAATTTTTCTTCTCCAAGCTCCGAGCTTATTTCTCTAATTGTGGGCACCATAGTAGCTTCATTTTAATCTATTTATAGATAATGAAGAATTTTAAATAAAACTGAGGAATATGAAGAAAATGCCTGGACTCGTTTGGCTTTTTTCCACTATTTATCAAACTGCACTGAAATTTGCTATTTTTATTCACTTCAGTGGCCGACACGGTGGACTTTAACTTAACGAAGTAGATTGAACCTAAAAAAACATGCTATTTATTTTGAGTTACTAAAAAAGTATGTCCGGCTTTTATGCTCTAAACATTCAGATTACAAAATTCAAAATTTTAATTAAAATCTTTTGAGTTTTTCTAAGTTTTTTTGTGAAGTTTGAAACTTTGATTTGTTATATAGTTTTTGATAAAGCATACACAATATTTTTTGACAACAAAATAAAAAAAAGTTATCTTGAAAAACAGTTTGAATATTTTAAAAAAGAGCATGTGATCATTTGTTTGAGTCACTGTAGATAATGAACAAAATATCAAGTTTAAATAAGAAATAAAGGAAACTAGGCATATGATTGGCAATTTGTAATTGAATTGCAACGATTTCACAACGAATTCTAACGGTTTTCAAATCGAAAAAATATTCATATTAGGGAGGTCCTTAAAAATAAAGACATCAGGGTTACTCAATTATTTTGTATATAGAACACAACATTGTCGAAAATTTCAAAAAACATTTTTGGAGGCTCAGCTATCATTTGAAAAAATTTTATTTATTTTTTAATCGCAAAAATTCTTTTAAATTTTTATTTTGACCTGCTATAACTCAGCGAGTCTGTGAGTTTATACGAACAAGTCTTAATAAAGTGTCAAATTCACCAGATTTAAGGTCACGCCTTTTTCGAATTTTTGCGATTATATTCTTAAATTTAAATTTTTTCAAACCCTGATAAAAATATTTAAATTTCGTAGATGTCGTTTGTACGTAGAAGAAAATAAACGGGTGTCCTATAGATGTTGATATTCTAAGGACCACCCTAATGCATGTTTATATGTAAAATAACTTCTTTTAAAACAAGCACTAGGTGAAAGTGAATGTCGTGGGAGGGTGAAATTAAAATAAATGAATACACCTCATGCAATCAATTATAGCTTCATGCAATGATAATACTTAGTTTCATCAACCGTAAGCGTAAAACCTAACATAAGAAAATGCTTTTATAAGTTAAACTCACCCATATGTGACTCACATGCTAGCAACAATTGGCCAGCAAAAAATACAAAAACAATTTCAAGCAACACTAGCACCATTATCTGAAAACAAACTTGAACTCGAATACAGTAACAGTTGCCACAGCAAAACAGCAGCCACAATGGGCAGGGCAATAGCAACAATATATTTATATTTGCAATACAATGAAATATAAACAAGATTTCCTGTTGCACCGCTGATTTCCCAGGGTAAACAAACATGTCAGCATGCTGCAAGCAACAAAAGCTCAGCAAATAAGGAGCGCCAGAGTGATACCTACCGGGTGTAGCAGCAAGCTGAGTTAGTGCGCATGGACCTGGTGGGCTGGGGTGCACCTAGAACACCTACTACATAAACGGGCAGCTAGCATACGATAGTGAGCCTAGAGCCACTTGCGACCAAGTTGAGCATCGAATGTGTATGCTTATTATTAGCTTAGCCACCACATTCGCCAATATTTACCCAAAAGCGCGACGAAAAGCAAATAAGTAACTATGTAGTATGGTGTAGTGAAAAATTGTAAAAAAAAAAGTTATTTATTTTTCCTACACAAATAAACTGGTTTTTGTCATCGCTGGAGCAGCAGCAGCAAGGCAGGAAGCAACAACTGTATACTTAATATATTAAGTACGCATATAAACCGATATAAACCGCAATTGTTGCTGTAATAACAAGCGACTGGTGGACGCACGGACTGGTTGACTCAAGATTTAGTTGAGAGCCTCCTGCGCCGCATCGCAGTGACTACACCCAGAATGACCAAGCGCATACATACATATGTACTTATTGACTTCCCTGCAGTGAAAAGCCAAGCCAGTTAGAAAAAATACTAGTTCATTAACTAGTATGTGCCCACCAGTTCGACAATTTCGAAGAACTTAAGCGTTCAGCGACATCTATCTTCGAATTGACAAAGCCAAATATAAAATGCAATTAATTGCTTTTCTTACAAATGTCGGCTGTGGCGTCACGTGAAGACTACTGGGTTTGGTTCTGGGATCGCAGGTTCGAGGCCGCTTGGTGGTGGTTAAGATTTTTAAAGTTAAATCAATGTACGTAAAAATAACTATTTCAATTTAAATATAAATAAAAAATTTCAAAATCGAATTGCATTGCTTTTCACGGAGGATGAATTGGCAGACTATCTCACCAATTGGTATGGTGCTACTAGTATTTCTACTAGTAGATGCTGATGCATAGCCTGACAATTGACCTTTCGTACGACATTGAAAAAGGATAGAACGCGAACTAGTTGAGCTGAAACGCAAACTGGTAGGATTCTTGTTCACGACTAGTAGCTTTCCCTGCAGGGTTCTCATGATCGTTGCACTTAAATACGTATGTATAGGTTTATGAAACTACACACGCATGCAAATGTATATTACAACTCCGCCAACATCATCAATCCCGCGGAATTGCATGCACATTGCCGTCTATGCCTACCTACTGAAGCTCATCTGCCCCAGCCGGTCAATGGCGCAAACTAGCCAAGACTACTATGGCTGCTGATAAGAAAAAATAGTCTGTGTGTCTGTACTAAAGCATTTTCCGCTTAAAAGAGAGTACTCGCGACAGATAGCAAGGACAATACAGAATATAACGTATAGGAGAACATGTCTACAAGTGTTCGTGGATGAATGGTTAAATATTTTAACTGGGAGTGATTGAGTTTCGAACTCAAGCCTTAACAAAATTGAAAATGTATATGACATCCTTTTATGGTTCTCTTCTCATTCAGTCGAATACCGTAGCAACATTTTGCATACCAATATAGTAGACAAGTTTACGATGTCATGCCTCTAGATTCATCTTCAAACTAGGCTATTCGGAATAGCTTAGTAGGATACTTTTCAAAACCAACTGTTCAACTAAAACTAAATAATCCCACTATCATAAAAGTATGAATTTTCATGGATTTTGACAATTATTCGCGGAAAGATTCGCGAGAGATTACGCTTTGCATTTAACTTGAGCAGGTCAGCTATAAAGCTTCCACAAAAATAGAAGATGATGTAGCTGGGAACGAACTTTTGGCATTCCTTTTCAATCGACTTCAATTCTTTAGAATATTTGTTTTTTAATTTTGGTCCCTGTGAATCGTTTTCGTTTTTTTTATATCGGAATGATCGTACCTCAAGGGTAGTGATAGCACGATTAATTTAAAAACCGATTATAATGGATTATTTACTTTCGGTTAACGATTTAATTGTATCGAAATTTGTTTTTTGATTGATCAAACGATTAACCGATTTATTTTCAAAATAATCGAAAACAAACTATCGAAATGGACACGCATAACGCGTGAATCAAATTTTTCGTTTTTTGTTAGTGTTGATCATTTTCTCCCCTGCAGCTTGAATATAGCGGTTTCAGTCCGCCAAATAAGCGTGCTGGCACGAGTTCAGTGGATAGTTCAATAAGACCGTGGCCCTATTACCTTTTCTAAAGCTTTTAACACAAATGAGGTGAGACAGATCGGCCTGAAGGATTTTAGATGAAGTGGGTTCTTATTTCCGACCTTCGGGATAAAAACTACCTTCGCTTTTCTTTCTTTGGTCTATAGCCCTGTGCTATAATACTCCTAACCATTTTTAATAGCTGTCCAATGACGCATTTTAAGCCCTGCTGTAGAATGCGATGAATTATTCCATCCACTCCCGGGACTTGAATGGTTTAAAGGTGATCTCGTATTTTATTAGGTGATTTTGTAGAAACTTTACACTGAAGGAACTTATATATGTATCTTTCAAAGGCTGCTAAGGTCATGCTACAGTTGGTTACTGGTAACAATTATTTTCTCAAACTCTTGAGTAACTACTAGAGGTCTGCATCGGAAGATATTTGGCTTCACATTGAAGTTTTCTAGCGAATACGCTTCCTTCTCTCCTCTCACTGAGAAGGCGAACAGTAGTAGTATAGTCGCTAAGCGTCGAGTAACTAAGTAAAGTACTCGACAAAAATATGTTCCGAAAAAGAGAGGAACGTAAAAGAGGAGTACTACGTTGTGAAACTTCCGCAAGTAAAAGGTTCCTTCATGTGAAGTTTTCAAGTAAGTATTTTAGGAAGATTTCGTTTGAGAGCATAATTTATATATAAGGAATATGATATGTCTCGTGCACATAAAATATATTTACGTTTATTTCTATACATGTATACTATGTACATACATACATACATACATATGAGTTTCTTTGAGGTATTTTTTTGTCATTGCTCCATATATAACCTCATACTACATCAGCTTTAAATATTGAAACACAATTTTGAAGATCAGCTTTACCGCTTTCGGAAAAAAATTCAAATTTTTACATAGGGTTGCCATCTGTCTGAAAATAAAGTGAATAAAATATTTAAGTGGCGTAAAATTTTGTTTATCGACCGAAAAAGGCATTTCGGTGCGCTTTTATCAAGAGGTTATATTTTTAATAAAAAAGTTAAATTAAATTTATCTTACAATATAGAGTTTCTCGGGATTCTTGGGATTTGTCGATATAATAATCGATATTTTTATCAGGGTTGTTATCGATATTTGTGTCGAATTTATTATCGATCTTGTAATCGATTTTGTAATCGATTTTTGTTGATTTTTTTATCGATTATTTATCGATTTTGATATAAACTATTTATCGCTTTTGTTATCGATATTTTTATCGATTCTGTTATCGAGATTTTTATCGATATTTTTATTGATTTTCTAATCGATTTTGGTTATCGATTTTGCTATCAATTAGTTATCGATTTTGCTATCGACTTTTATCGATTTTGCTATCGATTTTTATTGATTTTCTAATCGATTTTGCTACCAATAATGTTATCGATTTTGCTATCGAAATTTTAAATGAATTTATCATCGATTTTGTAATCGATATTTTTGTAGGTTTTGTTATCGATATCCACAAACCATAAAACCAAGGTCCTTAATTTGACATCTACTTTTTTTAATTCGAGAGAACTGTGCAGATCTGAACACCTTCACAAAAAATTGCTTCACGTATTCAAACACCCATAATTTAATACATAAATATATATGTTTTTCTTTTACCTAACTCTTTTAATTTTAGTTGGATTTGACGTTTTAAATGGGAGGCAACAAATGGAGCCTTTTCAAACCAATTTATAGTAATACACATACTTTGACAACTGATTTAACTTATTAAATAATTTTAATTAAAATTTGTAACAGGTGGCAACACTTAACAAAAAAAATAATTAAACCTTAGTACACATCTACAGGCCAAGCGCTTTAATATCACACCCCAATTTGGGAAATCGAACGAATGCAAACCTGATCACATTAAAAAAAATTCTTCTTGTGTTATAAGTAGAATCCAAACCCATAAAGAGAACATGCAGTTTTCCTATGTGAAGTTTCCAAATACTACGTTCAGGTTGCTTGATACTTAAGTATGTGAGCATAGCGGAACACGTATTTGGTGAAGCAGAGCGCCGTCGAGTAACATCGTCCAGGTACGCTCAATTGGGATGTTCTCTACATTAGTTTCTTTTTTTTTTTTGGGTACCGCAAGCATGTGTTCCTATTTTTCGATTGGATGTGAGAAGTGACATTTGACTGGGAACTTTGCAGCCCTCTGCTAACTACAGAGCATTACTGAAAAAGTCCAAGCGCAATTTACTTATAAACAGAAATATTAATCAAGTATGCTTTATGGACCTTGAATGGCTATAAATTGTTCTGTGGAGCAACTTTGGTCTCTTCACATCCGTCACCGCGCACAACAATCCAAACGCTATAGAACAAAACTATGAATATGAATATGTTTAGTCAACGCGCTTTAATTTCTACTAACAATCACTGCTGCTCCTCCAATGCTGCAGATGACAAAACACAAACGTGATTCCACAAACAATATGAAATTGCTTCCTTTGAGAATTTATGCTTCCTGAGTCACGCTGAATGCTGCTGCAAATACTAATGGTGGTGGCGGTGTTACCTTACCACGTTAATCACCAATCAAAATCATAATGCCGAGAGAACTTATCACCAAAGCAGCTGAATCTGAATGAGTAGTAGGAAGTGGCTTTAACAACAAAATAAATAAACTGAAGAAGAAATAAATGGCAACAAACAAACAAACAAGCAATCAAGCTTTAAAATAACTACCAAACAAATAAACAAATGCCATGACACATGAAATGGTCACAACAGCAACAACTAAGTACATAAAATACTAACAACACTACACAATGCCATGCTTACTTACTTATTTATTGTTGTTATAGTATTTTCTTAGCAGTAAATCTGAAAAGCCTTAGAGAATAGTGTGGCAAACGGCATAACGAGCCGGTGTAAACGCATACATACATACATACATACATACATACACTCGCACGCTCATACAAAAGCGACGCATATGGCCTTTACCATTGGTGGTTATCGAAAACAAGCAAATGCTTCCGGGGACATCGCGGGATCCACAATTGTGCATGCAATTGAACTGGAAACAAAACCAGGCACCGCTATCCGTTCGACAGGCAGCGAAGGGGGAACCTTAACATGAATTCTTTCACCAGATTAATGCAAGCTGCAACAACTGGTCAGCACAGAACAAGCAGCGGTCGCTGCGAAACAACAACAACAACAACAACAACACCACGCCATGCAACAGCACGCCAATTGTACTAAAGCTGTTATGGTTCCGATGATTGCGATGGCGGCTGGGGCATCTTACGTAGCTGGTTAGACTTGGCGTTGGTTGAGTGGTTGGTAGGCAGCACTTTGGTTGTCCACTACAGACTGTCCTGTCTCAGGCTGCCGATTACTTTGCATGAGTTGCAAAATAATTTTGCATGCCATGCAGCCAGCTGCTGCAGATGTACCAACCACCACGCTTCACATGGCAGGCGTGTGCGCTGCTATGAACTGAACTAAACTGAACTGAACGACGGGCAGTTGGGGGAAGTAATTGAAAAAAGGCCCAAGTTCGAACCACCCACTTAAGCGGGAGGTAGAAGAAAGAGTTTGGCATTGTGAACGGAGAATGTTGGAAGCGGCGGGAGCAGCTGCACTTTCTAAGCGAGGCCATCAATACTGAGCCCAGAACAAAAGCAAAATACTAAAAAAAAAAGTCATGAGCATTGCCTTAGGATATAGCAAACAGAAAATATGAATATAAACAAAAAACCATAAAAAATGGTGAACAATATAGAAATGCAAACGAGTTGCAAGTTGAAAAAAGCGAAGCATAAGAATAAAGCCAGCGATTAACTAGTAGAGAAGAACATTTACAGCAGATGAAAAATTGCAGAAATGCCTGAGGCGGCAGCGTGCATTGAACTCGGCGGGCGCGAGCGCAAAAATAGATAGAATAGATAGGAGAGGAACAACAACAAAAAACAAAAAAAACAATCGCACGAAGCAACACGCAGTCAGAGCAGTCACGTCAGTCACACAAACATGTGTAGAAGTGGGAGATCAGCTTTGCAGTCATGGTTGCCACTTTAAAAAATTTATTTGTACCAAAATTTGAACAAAAAAGTACCATTTGCGAGTACTTATTATTATTAGTACTTATTTATCAACGCTTAAAAGTTTAATTTTTTATTAGTGCAACAATTTAATTTTTTGTTTGTGTATGCAGGTTTATAGCCCATTCAATTTCAATACAAAAAGTGAAAGTTTCAGAGTGCTCAAAACTCGCCTTGCTTTTTGAGATTTTTTTTTTATTTATTTTTTGTTAAAAGTGTTTCGCATTTTCTACCATACAAAGTATAGTATGTTCTAAAAGTTTTCGGTACTGAAGAAAATGCCCAACACCGTCAGCAAAAAAAAAAACAAAAATATGAAAAATCAACGCGAATTTTGAACTTGAAACTTGCACTTTTTTATTCTGAAATTGTTTGGGCTATTATAATATAGACCTGCATACGCAAAAATTTTGTATAAAATTCTGATTAAAAAGTTTGAAATTTTGATAATAATATTTGGCAAATTTTTGAATCTTCGCAAGTTTAGCACAAAATTTGATTTAGATGGTTTATGTTACAGAGTCAACTATATTTTTATAAAAAATATAATTAAAACTCAAAAAGTCGGATAAACTTGAAAATATAAACATCTGAGTACTGTTTCTAATCGCTTAGCGGGGTACTGTTAAAGTATAAAAATCAAAACCCAACTTCAAGTCGATATTAAGGCAAAAAGTAAAGGCCTTCTACTCATAAATTTATCGCAAAAAGACTATCCTAATTTAATAAACACGACTTTCCATGCAGTAAAATCAAACTAAAATTTATTAGTACATTTTTATGGAAAACGATCGCTTAAAAAATGCACCACTTTTGGTAACAAAGTACCAAGTGTGGCAACTGTGTTTGCTGTGATTACAGCAGAGCAGCGCTAGGAAACTTGACACTGCCACATGTGTATGTAGTTTCATTACGAGTAGGCTGTGGAACAGAAGTGAGCGGTAACGCCAAGCGGTTAACGAACGATTGGCTTATGCAGCAGTCGCGCAAGCCCATTCGAAGCTTAAAAGGAAGTAATGAAGCAGAAATAGAGATGCTCCTTGAAACAGACAAAATCAAGAACTTGCGAGTTGCAAGCGGCAGAGAGAGAGAGAGAGAGAGACAAAGAGAACAATAGAATGCACGCAGAACATAGTTTTAGTAGCAGAAATAAGCACAGTAGTAGCTTATCAGCAGTGTTGCCACTTAGAGATCTTTACCGCGAATAGGCTAGTTTCTATGTCATACACATTAACAGAGCAATTCTGGCTAAAATCGCTGAAAGTCTTTTGAAAAAAAAGTGAAAGATAGTAGGCAAGTTAGTTCGGAAAATTTTAATCATTCTGGCAAGTAAGCCTTAAGAAAAAAGTCAAGGCCACTTTGACGGTGAAAAGCTCTCTTGACAGAAGGATCTTGTAGAACATTTCGCTCGCGATGCTCTAACAGACGCAACCCAGTAGAAATAAAAAGGAGCAGAAAGCAGTTCCAGAAGTCCTTTTCTGGAATGCAGATGACCATCTGTATGATTTCCTTAATTAACACGTTACCTACTCACTTCTCGAGAAGGAGCACTGAAAGCACTGTGCTGGAAATATATAGCAAAGTCCTCGAGCTCTGAGCCATGTTTGAAGTATCAAGTCTCTAGCTCATCGGGAACTTGGTTAAAAATTGATAGCAATATCTGGTTACACAAAACTAATTGCCGAACAACAAGAAGAAAAACGCTTAATCTCCTTGTTAGCAGATCTTTCAATTAGTCTTTCGAAAGACAGAAAAGAGTTTTCAATATGGTTGCAAGAACTGACAAATGTCTTACAAAAGTATGGAGCAAAATGATAATCAAACGACTAGGGATGGACCGATTAATTACGTAAGACGAGCCAGTCTGGCGAGCAGTTCCTGCTAGATTTGGTCAGAAAATACTACCAGAATCGTGCTCTAATTTCGCAATCAGATGACTCAAAAACAGCGGAAGGCTCTGAAAAGATATTATTATTGGTTCCAATTCAAGGCGAGTTCTACCAATGTGTTGACGTCCAAATACAGAATAATTCTTATTGGAAGGTACACAAGGGAAACTGCAGCAACGAGACTAGGTACCCCATTAGCCCATCTTTACAATTGTGCCAAAAATTTAATGTCAGAGAAAAGCCTAGTGGAGAAGAAAAAGCGACAAGAAGAGAATGCCTATGCAACCAGCCAACTAGGCAACGCGAAGCAAATTAGTTTTGGAAGCAAGTAACTAAATAAGAACATAATTGAAATCCTTTTTTAACTCCTCTTAGAAATCGGAGTGACATGGCTGTTGAAACCTCTGAACACTTGATCTGTGAATCCGATCTCATGTGGAATAGATGGATGGGAGAAGTACTTTGGCTCGATTTCAAATCGCATACACTCACCAAACAACACAGTGATTACTATCGCGTAAATAGGTCTAACGAAGTACTGTAAAGATTAAAATGCCCCAATAAATGTTTCGATCTTCTTCTTTGTTGGCGATGTAGCGGCTTAAGAGATTTTGGTCGAATTGAACACAGTACGCAAGTCGTTTCTCTTCTGTGCCAACTGACGCCAATTGTAAATGGCAAGTAAAGCCAAGTCCTTTTCCGCATGGTCTTTCCAAAGCATAGGAGACCTTCAGAGCTGGATCGTTTATGTCCATTCGAACGACAGGATCTGGCCAACGTAGCGAAAAATTCTGTATAAACCAGTGACACCATCCTGGTTTTATGACGGTGTCTTTTTATTCCCCCTTTTCTGGTTTGGGAGCCAGGCTCTCAGTACAATTTTCTTTGGCAAACAATTTTAGTCCTGTTCTCAGAAAAACTAACGGTAATATATACATTCTGGGAAGATTATCAGGCCAAATATTTAGGGGTTTAACCAATTTGTATCGCAAAAGGAAATGTTAAAACACTTCGAAATTGGCAATACTGTTCGTGAGAGTTCAAGCAGCTCAAACACGCATTTACAATTGCGCCAACAGACGCCCGGTAGGCCGCGAAGCGGCGGTGAGCAGCCACCTTGTCAGATGTGTGAGCGAAGAGCACGATCTTATGTTAGTGCGTTTGAGCATCAATCAACGTTAGTTTGTGCCAGTGATGGAAAAGTAGGCACAATAGTGTCATTTTTGGCACTTTCATTTTCAGAGGCACTTTTGGCACAATTCATCCTGTTTTTGCACAATCATAAAATATAGTATTTAAGCATAAAATGCCAATATATAAAACAAAAATCACATTCCACATTATAGAAAGTGAAAATTAAAAGAACTAAAAATTTAAAATACGGGTCGTGATAAATATTTACAGTCCGCTAGATTCTATTGTGAATACGCAGTACGAAAAGTAAGTTTTCGAAACAACAAGCTTTTCATTCAGAATTTTCAGAAAGATTCTATGTGTGCAGTTTCATAGTTTATTAAATAAAAGTGTAAGTTTCTGCAATATCCCGATAAGTTGTGATTTTCTTTTCTGACGGTGTCACATTTCATCCATTTAAAAAATTTTAAATCAAAAATTTGGTGTCTCCCTGAATCAATCTGAATTCAAACCTGCTGAATTTTTATAATTTTTGTACAAAGTTTGAGATGCCGATTTGTGTTCATATATTGTCTTTGTTAAATTATGAATTAGACTTTTGTATAAAATCAATAAAAAAATAATCAATGAAAAGAATACGCGAAACTGGTCGACATGTCTCACTGCCATTATTTCGCTTATAGGTACTTCATATGTATTGAAAAATGTCTGAATAGCTATATTTTGGTGCATTTCCCCTCCGTAGTTGGAATTCTGTATAATTTTACTATCAAATTAGGTATATGTCTAAGGAATACTTCATAAAAGTGATTAACTGTAACAATTTAGTTAATTAATAATTTTTGTATTATTTCTAAAAATATTTCTTAAAACGCCTGAAAAGAAATTTAATTTTGTGGTACGTTCATCATCTTTTCGGCAGTATTTTTGAAGACCATTAGGCACATTTTGAAAATTTTAAATTCCATCACTGGGTTGTGCCCGTACGTACCAACAGACTTTGGATACGGCACGCGAACGCAAAGGGGCAAATGTTGTAAATAAATGCAAGATTAAAAAAAAGAGAAAAACATTAGTGTGAGCAGCAGTAAAATTTGAGAAAATAAATGAAATAAAAAGAAAAAAATCCACCGGAGCAAAGCAGGGCAATGCATTGGTTCGGCGACTTGTAGAGCAAAGTTTTTGCAAAAGAAAAAAGTGCAAATTGCAGGAAAGTAAGTAAGTATGCGAGTAGAAAAGCAGCACAACGGCAAGCAGTAAAGTCAACCAACAACCATTGCCAACACAACGCTAAGGAAGGCAGTAAGGAGATCAACCGCAGCAGCAACAGCAGCTGTAAGAGAAACAATCAGGTAAAATTGCTACATTGCCAGTCAACTACATAAGTACATACATACATACATATGTACGTACGTATGTACTTTGCAATACACGCATATTGGCGTGTAGGTAATTATCCAAGGACGCGTTTTGTACTACGTAATGAAACGACCTTGAGTTTGACGTTTCGCTGAAGTGCTTGCCACCGCCACGAATGTACATACATGCATACATACATATGTACATATATGCAGACATGTGTAAGTATGCTTGTAAATAAGTGCTGCTTAAGGGTGTGCGGTGTAGATAAGTCAGCGATGGAAGACAAATGAAGGTGAATAGATGCTGCTTGGATGCTTGTACATAGCAGGTTGCTGGTTGGTTGGTTGGTTGGTAGGCAGGCGTGCTGGAGCAAACTCGTGGCAACTTGGGGGCAATGATGGCAACAGCAGTCCTATGTATCGTAGATGAGTTGCTTATAGGTTTGCGACCTGCACGCCTGATGCTGCCTCACCACTGCCTGTGTGTGGTATGTAAATAATGCAACTATTTTTATAACATGTAGCCTCAGCAACAAAAGTGTTGATTGCTGGCAGCAGGCGGTGCTATGAGTGCAGTCGCAACCACAGCCCCTCTGTGCAAAAATGCAGTTTTCCCTCTGCATGGCAATGCATTTATTATTATTACCTTAAAATGGTTATCTGTGGAATTTTTACGATTGCAAACAAACATGCACACATGCATTGGAGTGCAGTACTACATTCATACATACATACATAGATACGTAGGGCGCACGCAGCGAATGGTGCAACAAACTATCGGCATGCTATTTTCACGTCCCTTACTTCATTGTCGAAGCAGCTTGTTTTCGCATGACGCGCGCGCGGTAAGCGCATAAGTTCTTCAATTTTGTTCTGGAAACAATGTATTGCTGCATTGCTTTGATTTTATTTTTGTCATATTAGTTGCTGGAGATTTATGAGACAGGCGAGACAACATTGTGGTTAATAAGTTGGTTTGCAGTGCCTAAAATGTTTACATACATATATATAGGTTTGTATATAGCTATACATAACAGGCTCGGCATTGCCTTGCTCTAAATGACTTATTCGTTAAAAATCGACTGTCGAATGCAAAAAGCAAACAAAAGTTAAAGCCTCCGTCCGAGTATAAAATAATGTAAATGTTAATTAATGTGCGAAAAATCATTAAAATTGTTTGAATGCCGCATTTTAATGAAATAGTTAAAAAAAAACAAATTTGGTCACTTTGCGATTCATCAGCGCCAAGACTGGTCTGCTGGGAGTCACAGTTAATGGATTTTTAATGGTACTTGCTTGTAAACACTGAAAAAAAATAAAATAAATTTGCTTTAGTACGACTTAAGGTGTTGAGTGATTTTAAAGGTCAGATAATAATAAAATAAAAACTATGAACTTGTTAGCTTGAGATGTAAATAAAGCTTATTTATTGCTAAACAGATAGTATTGACACTTGGTATTGATTACAATTATAGAAGAAACAGGATTTATTTGCTTATATAGCTAGATTACTATATAGATAGATAGATATTTAGGTAGAATGGCAAAGTACTGCGACCAGTTGGTATATTGTGCCATAAAGTCTTCATAACACCTAAGCCATCCCCAGAGACTCTATAAATTTCAGAATACATACCGGCGGCAGGGAGTGAACGTGCTCCTCTCCTGGGCCGAGAACCGCGCTGCTCAAATCTCTTCCGCGTGATACAGCTACACACTCCAGAAGCAGGTGTAATGAAGTCTCCTTGACAGAGACCTACTGAAAGAAAGGGTTTCGGTCCAAATTCCTGGTATAGAAGCCATCTGTATCTACACTGACGGGTCGAAGATGGACTGAAGAGTAGAAGCAGGAGTTTATTTTCGAAAATACAGCATATTCCATTCCAAAGTTCAGGCGTGGCCTATAGAACAATTACAAATAGCGTTGTCAGTTTAAATAGAGCAATAATTTGTTCAGATTGTCAGGCAGCGCTATTGAGTTTATCATTTACTGAAACGAAGTTTAAGTCTGTTTTAGGGAGCAAGATGGAGCTCCGCTCGACGACTGTTTACATCTCTGGTGTCTGAGTCCCCGGTCAAACTAAACTTTCAACGAAAAAAATCACGGAAGAGATGGTCAGGGGTCCAGACTTGTAAGATAGCACTTGAGCTTTGGCGTGACTATAGTAGAATGGGAGCAGTGTTTCTGCAAATAAGGCCTAGGGTTGAATTGCTTAGGATCGCTGTAACCATTACCGACCATTGGCCATGAGGAAAACCTGTTTCTAGTATAGGGACTTGTCGGAAATAGAATATGCAGAAGCTTGGTTGGATATACGAATACCAACGTCTGACCTTATGCCCAGTCCCGACAGGAGAGTAGCATGATACGACCACAGACAGGGTTGGTCCCAGGCGGTTGAAAATAATTCACTTTAAATCTTATTGATTTTCTTTAGCAAATCCTCTAAGCTTTTACCATTAGTAGGTTTTATACTAATATAATTATTATTCTTTCCATATATTCACTTGTATATTCACACACATTGGCCTCTTATGCTTAAACTAATGCCAGATTTTATTTCTCCTTCTCATTGCAGGTATGTACTCACCTCCCTAAAACTACAGTGTGTGTGTATATTCAAAAGGCGCTTGTTATATCAAGTAGAAGGTAGGAAATAAAAGAAAATTAAAAAATAACACTCTAACCATACTTCAGAATTTTCACCCTTTTATAAAGTTTTCTTATAAAAAGACACAGCAGCTGCTCAAATTTAAGCTAAACGAAGCATTCGTTATGGCCCATCCCATCATCGCGTTTAACGGTATAGTCAAACTCGCCAGTAGCGCCCACTTTTATTGCTAAGCAGCAGTTATTCAAATGTCTAAGTGTTAACTTGTAATTTCACAAATTCGTTCTGTTCTTTTTTCCCACAACTGCTGCTGGGGTTTTAGTGCAACTCTCTATACCAACAATTGTTCTTACAACTAGTACATACATACATACATATATACACTGACGACCAAATGCATTTGCCCAAAGAATTTTCGACACCATATGCATACATTTTAATTTAAATCTTTTCCGATAGTTTTTTATTAAAACATTGTTAATATTACAACACAAAAAGAAAATAAATATAATTTTTAAACTTTGTGCAAAGCTCAGAAAAAATCAATAAATTTTTCATGCAATTTTTCAACTTTTTGATCCGACTTTTTTGCAGCTAATTAAATTTTTGTATACCAAATGCAAGTCTCTGCATTTGAATTTTTCCCATACAAAGTATTTTGGATTTTTTTTTTCATGTAAGAAAATGCGTATAAAAAAAATTCTAAAAATCAACGTCTTAGTCCTAAGGTCTTCACATTTTTACTTTATGATACTTAGATTTAATAGGCTTCAAAACTGCATACTCCAAAATATTTTAAAAAATCTGATCAAAAAGTTGAAAATTCGCATGCAAATTTTTTTTTGTACAAAGCTTAGAAATTATATTTGAATACCTTTTGATTGTAGTATAATCCACCCTATTATAACAAATTAACGGAAAAAAATACAATAAAAATTGCTGCACAAATTGTGAAAAATTATTTGGCCAAATACTTTTGGCCGTAAGCGTACGTACATATATATGTACGTGGGTATTGCTTTCATTGTACTGAGTAGTTACTACTCCCTCTTGACTGTCAATCATTTATGTACACTTTAGCTTAAGTTCCGGCTATTATTCTTTTCCTTTACCCTTTTGCCAACTAAATTGGTAGCTAAATTCTCTTAGTTATGCTTAGTATGGAAGTAGTTATTCACTTAGTCAGCGCCTTGTGAAAGCTATTCATTTAATTTTTATTGCAAAAATTGTAGGAAGATTGCCATAGGTGTATGCTGTTAGAAGTTCAAATGGATTTTCACAATAGTCGCTTTGCAATAAATTGCGTCAAATGTCTTACAAAATGCAAATTTGATCTTTTAGCCTGCAGTTAGTTCGTTATGCTCACAAATATCGTTCAGTTAGGTTACTTATTTCGCCTTTCACCTCATCTGCTGGATTAGCTCATTGAAAGAAGGTTAATTCTTTTGGCAAATATTGGGGACAAAGTGCTTCAGTGTTGGAGGTATTTCACGTAACCCCACAATGTTGTTATCATCATAATGAGAAGTTACGTATTTACGAAGGACAACTCACAATAAAGCTATAGTTAATCTGCAGTAGAGCCCAAAATACATGGCTGTTAACAAGGGAGTGGCATTTTTTCTACGTTTTCGGTCAGTTTTCCACTACGCTTTCACTTTCCTTTCCTTTTTCTTTCTTGTCTTGACTTTGAGTTTATATTATCTTTCCGTTTTTACACTCGATCTCCACGGTTTTATCCTTCTTCTTCTGTCCTATTTTTAGTTCAATTTTAATTTCTTCTATTACCTCACATTTTCTTCATAATCCATTTTACTACACCAATCCTCATTTCCCCGTCTAGCTAGCTTCCATCTCAGTGAGATAAAAGACAAGGACTCAGTTAGTAATAACAGGTATGCCAATACATTGGCGAAGGCATGAGTCTACTTGGAGGAATCCGGGGCTGTTGTACTGGGATACCCCATCGGAGAGAAATTGGTCTGCATTTTCATAGACGGCTAAGGTATAGGTGGTCGGATATACGGACGTGCAAAATAGGCAGGTAAATCTGGCCTCACTATAACAGAGCGAAGGTACTAGACATGCTTAATAAATCAACGGCAAAAGTATCTACTATAGGTGACATCGGCGAATTCATAAGGGAAACAAGATGGTTTGACTAGATATGCATAGGTATTTACCATTTCACCTCTCCACGCCTGGGCCAGTGGTGAGCCTAATTTTATCGCTATTCTTCTTATCTGCAGACCTGGGTTCTCCTTACTCCTTTGGTTCTTGTGGTCTCATTCCTCTGTCATCGCCTTAAGGAGCATACGAGCTGTATACTCTGTGCTGTGATTCGAAAAGCAATTCATTCGAATTCGAATACTTGGCACTATGAATTTTTTGAATCACATTGAGCTTCAAATCGCAATACAGAGTAAGTAGACCCCAAGAATTCACAAAATTTTCGTGAAATATGCAGCTAGCCGGAGAAACTCTACGCCAACAACAGCATGAGTGTGCAGCGTGCGGCTCTCGAGTGCTTTAGTTGTTCTTTAGATTTTGTTGTTTTCTGTTGTTGTTGCTGCTGCATATTGAGCGCATGCAAATTGCATGCAATTTAACTGTTAATATTAAATGATCAGCTACACCTACAACTTAGCGATGGGTGGAATTGAAAAACCTCTAACAAAATGAAAATTGAAACAAAAAAGAAAATTACCAACCGTTAGCGGTGACTGCTTGCAAGAGCAGCAAGCTGGCTAAGTGTGGCCTTAGCCAAGGCACTTAGAGCGCCTGAGTAACAGTAAGATATGTACTTTCAGTTAATGCCTGGCCTACAACAATGTTGCACTCGTAATCTGCCAGCAATTGCAATATTATTTGGCGTAGCAAAGAGCGATTTTATGCGCGCATAAACACTCACACCTACATAGGTAGACTCGTATGCTTATGGATACCCACCCGACCAAGGAACGTATGCAAGCGGTTGTTAAGAGTTTTACGATAGTTTCTCTTTGTTTTTTGCTTTTCAATCTGTTGAATGCATCAAGAATGTATTCGCTTTATAATTTTTTTCAAACATTTCTCGGAAAAAATATTTGAAAAAGTATATACAAAGAGGCATCGCTGTAGTAAACATTTTGCATATATATTGTAGGCCTTATCTCACACATTTGCTGAAATACAAAAACACAAAATTCACTTTTTGATTGATGATGGCATTTCGTCGCATTATAAGTCCCCACATCATTTTATGCAAACAAAAATTTTAGTTAGTTAAGGCTTCTAACAAGTTTTAATTGCATGCTCATGTTTTAAAGCATTTACTAAAATTCCATTTAAATACGTTTATATAAACTTAATTTTTACTTTAACACTTATGAAAACTGAACTCTTGTAATTTTCTATTCTGTTAAATATAAAACAACTCGTAAAATTTTAAAAGCACTCTTTTCAATGGGGACAAGCTAGAACGGAATAGCTGTAATTATCGTAAACTAGTAATTTTAATGTTTACTAATGATTCTACTCTCGATACATTACCGATGGGTAAACGGATCGAAATAATTTTCGACAAAAACCAAAAGGTTTTAAAACACACGAAAAAATCAATATAATCACAAATCTAGGAGCACCGAAACTTTTTTATTCAATCATATTCTAGAAAATTCAAAGTCATTAAAAAAAAAATACTGACGCCAGAGAGAAAAACTAAAAACGCAGTTGTACTATATTTGGTCCCCAGTTTTGTGAATATATTGGTCTTTTCGTGTGTAAAATTGTTTAATTTCTCGCCTGAGACACGGTTTCACTATTGAAAACCCTACGTAAAAACTGTTTCTACGAGAATAAGAGCTCTGCTGCCACAAACTGAGCGGGTAATAATTTTACGATAATTTTTCGGAACCCATTCTCAATAGTTTTGTACGCGAAAGTGTTGCTTAAATTTCTAAAACGGATGCATTTTCGTGTACGTTGGTCGGGTGGGTATTAACGTATACATGTATGTATGCATGTGTATTAGGGTCGTCAACAAAAAAAAAGTCGGAAATTATTGTTATCGCTTTTAGGATTGTTATATACCGAGAAAATTATACCGCTATTATATTTTTTATTGTTTTTATGAAAAAAATATATATTTAGAGCTCGCTCAATGCGCTTAAAGTTTTCCATGTGTTTTGTATGGCAAGAAACAATTTTTCGGAGAAATGGTATAGAATTCTTGTAAATCAATTATTTTCGATAGGACTTCCACAAACACACTCTTTAGGAGACTTCCAATATAACACCCAATTGTTTGTTTAACCATTTTCAAAAGCAACTAATTTTATATGTCCCTCAAAAACCTCGAAAAATACAGTGGAGGGATCCATAAAAAATAGTTAGTATTAAAAATGGTAAAATAAACAATTCGTTGTTTTACTGGAATTCTCTTGAAGAAAAACAGATACTTCTGTAGTGTATTTTATTGTTGTACAATAATATTCCGACTTTCCTTCTTTTTTGGACTACCCTAATATGGTTGTGGATTTGCAAGAATATAAATGAATGCACATAAAATTTTAAACATAAGCGTGATGAAATTGTTTAACCTTGCGGCATTCAAAGTCGTTGTGATTTCGGTTGAATTTAGTAAACTTGAAATTTCTGGCTTCCCGGTTTAGGAAGGTACGCTGCAAGTGGCATAAGGATAAGAAGCAAACAAAAAAAAAACAGGTTGAAAAGTAGTACAAGAGTGCCTCTATGTTATTACAAATAACATAAACAGCGAGTATTGGCAATTATTGGCAATTCAGGAAAACCTTGAACGCTTCGTATTTGTGTAAAAATGGTTTTTGCTGCTACAAAAGTTTAAAAAAATTTTCAACAAAAACTGCAAAGCTTGTCTTAACTTAGATGAGTTTTATAGCCTATGCTATAATTTTTTGCAGTTTTTCTCCTTAGTCTTCATAAAAAAAAGCTATTTTACGCCGTTTTAACTTTAAAGTTCAACTTTGTTTATAAGCACCAATGGGTAGTACATACTTACTAGTTACATAGCCCCTAGCCTCAGCGATTTATTTTTATTTCCTTCCTGCATACACAGCCTTACTTAACCTGTCTTCTCTTCTGCTCTTCAGTTAATTCTCGCTAAGCGCTTTTGATGGCGCAGCAAAGCGAATTTTGTCGAGCCTAGCCAACTTGGTCACGGCCTTAGCGGCTCCACCTCAATTTTAGGCTGGTCGCGCAGTCTGCTCAGTCTTGTTTTTATATTACAAGTATTTCATTTTTGCTGCTTTAAATTTCTTGTTTTTTGGATTTGCTGCAATTTCGTTGCGTTGTTAGATGCGCTCTTAAAATTTTATGTTCATACATTAAAGCTTAGTTGGCTTGTTCGCTTACACTCTATGCGGTAATAGCTCATCCAAAGGCCCAGCGTCTTTTCTTACATATTTCATCTCTTTTGGTGTGTCATCACTTTCATAACAATGATTTTTTCTGCTTGATTTTTTTGTGTGCTTTTTCTTACTTAAAATTTTCTACGACTTTTTCATTTGGCAAATTTATGGATATTGCGAAATTGTATTCTAAGAGCAAGTTTGAGTGAGGTAATACCTGATATGAATAGTTGGTTCATAGATATATTCTGACATAAATTCCTATGTTAGTAGATATTTTTTAACAACTACATACAATTTAATGTTCACTTAGAAGTTCATAAAAAGTAAGTATTTTTGGACTACCCTGCAAGAAACGTGTGGGCAAAAAAACAGTAAAATTCATTCATTATGAGACGGGTAACATAATAAAAAAAAATATTTTGATGCTTAGAAATTCGCTGTTGCCTGGTCGAGATTCTCCCCCAATTTGTAGCGTGGTTTTCATAAGAAGCCTTTTCATGGCATAAACGCACTCAGACGTTTGTCACTGCCTGCCGAGGGGCCACCATTGTTGAAAAAAATTGTGACCAGAGATGGAACCCAGGCTCTACGAAGTAGTAGATATGTAGATAGATCAGATAAACGAAGCACTGTGACCAGTATGTCTACAGTGCCCTTAGCTCTTCACAATACCATACTTCTACGCGTGGCTTCTTTCGACCACCTCTTCTTTTTCTTCTCGACGAAGTTCGTTTTAAGCCATGTTTTGCAAGTAGGTAGCGGCCTACCCGAATCGTGAGAGGTGTTGACGTCAGACAGCGTGGTTCCTTTTCTTATTGTTGTTGTTGTAGCGGCTTCAAGTTCCACTAACGGCAACCCTATGAAGCGAGCAGCTTCTGTGAGGTTTGTCCACAGGGACAAGGCCGTTAGGGTTGTCGGGTTTTCCGGGCATGCGAAGAGATGTTTCGAGGCATGTGGGGTCTCTCCGCATGCCGGACACTCATTCGGCACATCCTCATTCAACCTACTCAGGTAGGAGTTCAACCTGCTGCATTAGCCGGAGCGAAGTTGTGCAAGTGTGGTTCCCTTTCTCGCAAGCTTAGCTGCCATGAATGTCTTGTATGTCTCTAAGATTTAGCACCCACGCAATATTTGTAGTAAACTTTATAGCTAACTTGTTAAGAACTTTTCCACATTATATTGGAATTTTTGACAATTAAATGTTAGATCTCAAGGCAGATGAGAGTACAATCTATTTCCAAAGAAATGCTAGATATTTCCACTGCATGAAAATTTCACCAAAGTAATTGGCTTTAGCTTTTATGCTGGAGTTGAATAGTTTGAGTTCTTAAACTTAAAGAGCCACAAAAAGAATATTAGGTAATAATGTACTCGATATTCATAGACTAAATACTCCTTTAGTTAATTTAAATTATGCTTACGGATCGATTTTATAGCAGCTACAGTGACTCAAACAAATGTCCACGTGTTGATTTTCTTCAAATATTCATAATGTTTTTCGAACTAAATTTTTATTTTTATTTTTGTATTAAAATATCGTCTAAGCTATGCGTGCAAATCACAGTTTCATACAAAATTTAGGAATATTCAACAAATTTTCATCAAAACTTCAACTTTTTAATCTAAATTTTTAGAAAATTTTTGGGTATGCAGTTAGCCCATGAAGTTTTAGTCTAATGAAGTGCAGGTTTCAAACAGCTAAAAAACCGCGTTGATTTTGGAGAATTTTTTTAGGCTACTTTTTTGAGTTTTTTAATATAACAAGCGCAATTTACAAAAACTTGCGTTGATATTTTGAAATTTTGTTGCTGACGGCCACTCGCATTTTATTTCATAAGAAACTCATACTTATATGAAAAAAGTGCAAAAATCCATCACCAAAAAAAAAAAAATAAAATAAAAAATCAGAAAAAAATAAAAAAAAAAATCAGAATAAAATATAAAAAATTTTTGATGAAAATTTCTTGAATTTTCCAAAATTTTGTATAAAGTTTTAAACTGTAATTTACACGGTTTTGGTTAAAGCTTAGGCGATATTTTTATATAAAAAAAAAAATTACCTCGAAAAACATTACGAATATTTGAAGAAAATCAACACGTCGTCATTTTTTTGAGTCACTGTATATACACAACACTACCTGAATAATCTACATATGAATATAGGAATATAAATACAACTCGAATCAGCGCTTTAACTTGCCCAGTAATGACAGCGCTGACCTAACCTGTCCCAGTTTGCTTTACGATACTTGGTATGGTATGTTTTCTATCACGCTTCTTTCGTCTAGCATGAAATGGTTGATTACCCCCATAATAATTCTTCCTTTTTTACCATCACCACGCTTTTTTATACAAATGTGTACACATCACTTATTTTGGCTTTTAATCGCCTACTTTTGTTTACCTTACGAGTATTTCATAGAATCACGATTCACGCGTCTGGATTACCTTCTAAAATTTCGCAGCTTTATTACACAAGCACTTACATACTTATGTATGTATATACAAATGTATTTGGATACTTGCATATATGGGTGTAATAAAAAAGTTGTGGTGAAGTTGAAAAGCAAATTACGTTGCTTTGAATTTACTTAGCAGCATATCAGGTCAATTGAACGGCATGCCAAAAAAAAAAAACCAAAGCTCGAAAAAATTTTAAATTCTTCAAGCTGAGCCCCAATCATTCCGAATTTAATAGCGTACTTTAATGGAATGATGCTGGTGGTAGTGGTGTTGTTGTTGTTGTTGTTGCTGGCACTGTTGGTCAATAATTGCTATTCTTGCTGAGCTAAATAGTTAAATGCGCCCAACCACAGCTGGCTGGCTGACGCGCAGTTGGGTGAGCGCGCGCTTTTGTGTCTGCTGGTCAGCTGGCTGACTTGCTGACATTCTGCTTGAACATTTATCTACAATCAACGCCAAATAAATATTTAAGTGTGACTGCAATAAAAGCGCGCGCCTCAGCGCACTTCTGCCGCTGTCTCAAACTCTGCCTCTGCCTCTGCTTTGGCTAAATAGTTAGCCGAAGTAATAAAGCAGTAATCTTTAAATGGCTGTTAACCTAATTTTCGAGCATTCGAGCGACAGGCAAAATGCACATATTGAATATGTATTTATTTCGTGTTCGATATGTGGTACACTCATACATACACACATACTTACATATGTGTGTTAATGTATACAAACTGCAGGCGGGTAAAAGCGCATTCACCAAATGTATTTAATGCTGGTGAAAATGGAAAAAAATGGACTTACTTTTCCAGTCGCCTTCGACGCTTGCATAAATATTTAATCTTAAGTATAAAATAAATTACAAAGCAAATCATCGCCTACAGTCAATTGGCGAACATGTGATAAATTTCCATGGGATTCTCGTATAAATTTTTGCTACACAAAATATTCCTTTATTTATCGGCGTTTTTTTATTTTGTGCATCGATCGTTGACCATTTTGCCTTTTTTCGATGTTTTTCGCAAAGTGAAAGGCTTTTGTTGGCAGCAATGCTTCCTTTATATTTTTATTATTTTTTTTGTTCTTTTTGTTGCTTGTACAGCTGTCGCTATTTACTTAAGTTGTTACTGTTGTTCTCGCTGTGCCTAGCTAACTTTTCCCGTCTGCGCGCCTTTGCGGTTTTTTCAGCAACAATTTTTAATTTTTTTTTTTTTTAACATTTTCTTATACAATTTTTGTATTTCGTGGAGTACATAAATGTCCCCAACGAAAGCAATAACAGCAAAAAAAACGCCAAAAACAATAGCGTAGCCGCAGTCGCATTAACAACCAAGAATGAGCCATAGAAATGCCAAAATTTACATTAACATTGGCAATGACAATGCGAAAAAAATATGTACTCGTACTAGCACCAACTACCACACAATACCAATAACAACAATAACAGCAATTGTAACCGCAACACGCGCAACACGTTCCCTCGCTTAGGTCATAAATAATGCATGAATTTGTTTGGTCAGTTTTCCGCTTGTGCGCGCAGATACTTTTCTCTGAGCATTTCGGAGGGGCGACCGAGTGGGTCGATGTGAATACTTGCTTATAGGAAAAATATAATATCACAAGAACTAGAATAATAGAAGATTAAAATAAAATAAGAAAAAATGAAAAAAAAAATAAACTAAAAAAATAAATGGTAATATTTATACCCTGTTGTAAAAGTCACAAGTATGCATAGCCTTTTGCAGATTTTTTTCTGAGGGGACCTCATTGTGACACCAGCTTGGAACTGCACACATATCAGAAAACATGATTTTCATGAAAGTCGATTTTTGCAGAATTTGGTTTTCTTCTTTTCAGGATCTTCAAACTATTTAAAAGCTACACACAGCATTTTTTGAATATTTATTTTTTTTTTCAAATATATATCTATTAAATTTTTTCGATTTTGAAAAATTGTTACGACAAAATTTCGCCGAACTCTTTTCACTTTTCAAGATTTGTAGGACGCTTAAAGAGCTGCTCAGAAGATTTTTTGTTTTTAGTGTTTCTTCAAACATTAAATTTTTTGGTTTTGAAAATCTTTTCGACTAAATGTTGCAGAACATTTTTCCCCCTTTTTTGAGTAAATCTAGAACTATTGAAAACCTACTCCGAACAGTTATATTTTTTTTTAATCACACTTTTTTTTCTTTGACTTTAAAATAAAATTTGTTGACTTAATTTTGCAGAATTTTTTTTCTATTTCAGGAACGCTAGAACTATTGAAAAGCAATTCTGAAGAGTTTTTATTTTTTGTCTTAAAACTAAAAATTGTTTAGCTAAATTTAGTAGAATTCATATATTCCTTTTTGGGAAGCCTAGAACTATTGAAAAGCTACACACAATAGTTCATTAAACTATTTCGACTTTTTGAGGAAAAATTTTTTTGGCATAATTTTGCAGGACTTCTTTTCTTTTCAGGAACTGTAGCTGTTCAAAAGCTACTTAGAACAGTTTTTTCCCCCCCAAAAACGAAACTTCTTTCACCTTTTTTAAAAAAAAAATCGAAATTTTTTCAATTTTTTTTTGTCTTTTTCACAAAATCTGGAACTACTGAGAAGTTGCTCAAAACCCTTTAGTTTTTATTTCATTTTTTTTTTCAAACGTTAAACTTTTTCTTTTTTTTGACAAAAATATTTTTTCGGCTTAATTTGTTCAAAAAAGTTTTTTCAATTATTTAGAAAAAAAATTGTTGGCATAATTTCTCAGAAATTTTTCTTTTTCTCTTTAGGAACTTAAGATCTAGCGGAAACTACTCACACATTTTGTTTTGTCTTTTCGAGACATTCCAAATGTCAACTTCACAAACATTGATTACACTTTTACATAGGAAAATTTTGGTAGCGCCTAATACATACTATGTGGTTCTTTAAGTCTTTCTACAAAAAATATGGAAGGTTGCTAAGCCTAGTCGATTACAGTGGGGTCAAGGTTCATGTTGCCCTTAGAAATGTAACGTATACCCTCCTTCAAAGGTGCATTGTACAGTGCACAGTTATGGTTGACCAAATCTATGGCATCCCTGAAATTGAACCAAGTATTTGCTCGTGTTGTTCGGAAAGGTGTCAATGTGCCTCCTTAACTGACCTATTACCTTCGATAAAGTTTTATGCAGGCGAGTGATTTGTAGCAGCACCTCTATTGACTCAAATCCCTGCCGCTACTTTTGAGTGAGGGCAGCCATGTAGCCCTTCTACTGATGTACCCTTTTCGTTTTGTAAATCTATATTACTTTGCAGTGAAAAATCGAGACTGGCTCGATTAAGATAACCCTCTGCGAAAGAGTACAAAAAAAAATATAAAAATATCAAAATAATCAGCATAACTCTATAGCATTTGGTATAATAGATTGTGGTGCAGTTGTTACATTACATAGCGTAACATTAAGGCGTATAGCACACGGACGCGGCCCCGCCCCGAAATCTTATAAGTATTTGTCGACTTTCAGCTTGATTATTAATAACAAATTCTTACTTATGCTCAAAAAACGCATACTGAATTAAATAAGTGTAATTTTGCCATTTCGAGTTTGAAATTAAAAACTGTACTTCTAATGGCGCGTCTCAGCCTTTATAGCTGCACTAAATATGCACGTTTTTATTTCGAGTTTTTATGAATCGCGCATTCCATCGCATACATAAATATGTAACTTTTGTACTCTTCTATTTCGAAATTAAAAACAATCGCATCCGTTATCCTAACGGTGCGACAGACAAACAATTCATTCAACAAATTTCATTACGAGTTCGTTGCTTTAGTCTTTCGTTTCCGCGTTGCTGACTGATGTGTAGACTGAGTGTACTAAATGCAAATTGGTGGCAACTGCGATTCTATTGTATCTCGTTTTTTTGTTTTTGCTTGCTGCTACTGACAGCTGCTGATATTACCGTAATACAATTATCAATTCGTTTTTTTTTTTCTAATTAAATTTTTGTGCAATAAAATTTGAAATGGAAAAATCTTTTCTTATTTTAACTGACAGCTGTTAAGTGATAGAAAGAATGAAAAGACGCTTGCTTAGATTATGCAAATGATTGTTTGTTTGTTGCTTTGCAGAATATTAGCAAGCCAACAACTAAAATAACAGCGCATATTAGCTGCATTTGTTAGCTAATTAATGGCTTAATTCATGACGCCTGGCTGACTGTGTCTGTATGATTGACCAAGTGCAATTGTAGTTATGCTGTCTGTCCGCCACATGCCAATAAGTGATTCAACTGCGGCACCGTACGTAGCTAATGCGCTAAGTTCTCCATTAGTGGTGTAAAGTGAATAAGGCGAGTAATAAAGTGTGAGCAAAGATATATTTAAAGCACATACAAATATACCATGTGCAAAGATATGTATGTATGTACATACATTAAGGTGGAGTGAAATTACGCTTTTTGAAGTGAAATTACTTTGCCTTCGGTTGGAAGTAAATGCAAACATAAATATAACAAAAAAACGCCACACTCTTCGGACTCTAATTCCAAACGATAAAGCAAGAGAAGAAAGAAGGGGTGGCGGGGGTTGTTGCCACATATTTAAAAAATCAAATTCAATTTAAATTAATTAGGAAGTTGAGATACGTATCACAATTGGCTGTCAGAGGTAAGTTATTTAAAAGAGTTCAAGTTTGAAAATATTTTGTAGAGCGTTGCCACCTGTTTGAAAGTTAAATTTAATTAAATTAAGCACAAGTTACATAAAATACTAAATTATGGGTGTTAAACGAAAAAGTGCTAAGAAATCTTTAGTTTGAATATTTTTGAGCTGTCCGAAGATGGTTGCAACCTGTTTGAAAAGTTATATTCAAAATTTTTAATATATTCCATGAGTTATGAAAATGCAAATATCAATCAAAATAACTTAAAAAGACTTTATTTCCAAACTGTAATTAGGAGGGTTACCACATGTTTAAAAAATCAAATTCTACTTGAATTGCGGCAGTAATGTAATTGAAACATGCATCGCATTATGGGTGTCAGACGAAAGTGATTTCAAAAAGTTTAAGTTTGTAAATATGTTGAAGAGCCTTGCCATCTGTTTGAAAAACGATTTTAATTAAACCATGAGCGGTAAGAAATCATGAGTTCAAACAATTAGAATATTTTCGTGGTATGTATTTGAAGAGGTTTGCCACCGGTTTAAAAAGTTGATATGTAAATTATTTAAAAGTTAAATGAATTATTACGCGATGTGTATCAATCGAGGAGGGTTGCCACGTTTTTGAAAAATGAATTTCAACAAAATTCATCAGTTAGACGCACGAGATTTAAAACAACTTTAGTTTGAAAATACTTTTGATTGGAGTTGCCACCTATACGAAAAGTCGCATATATCTAACTACATATATATGTAATACGCGAAGGAAGTTCATCTGATCTGCATCATTCTTTCGAATTCCAAAAATGAGAAGTCAAATTAAAAAGCTTGGCTTGCAGGTGTAAAATAAAGTTTTATTATTTGAAGTTAGAACTTTTTTTTCTTTTTCGGTTAAGGGTGGTTTGAAATTAAATATACTGAACCATGCGAGAATTATCTCCACTCGGAAACGGATGGATTGCTTATAACTGTGACTACTATTTAAAATAAATTTTTAGGTTTTTGCAGAGCGTTGCTGTCTGTTAAAAATGTTAAATTCAATTTTGGCGTTTTAAAGCCATGCGGATTTACAAGTAATATAGTAATACGGGTAATAGAGAAGGAAGTTTCACACACATTCTAGCCCAGATATAAAAGTGCAAAATTTTATTTGTCTCGTTTTACATTTCTAGCTGGCCTGTCAGGGTCATATTTAAAAAAAATGGGAAAAACTCTACTTTACAGCTTTTTCAGTGACCATTTTAAGAGGCGTTTTTTATACTACTTTGAGGTGGCTGAACACCCAATTTTTTTTACATTTATTTTTCCAAACAACGCTTTTCGACATTACTATTGGCAACAATTTTGAAGGTCTCGAACACGGAATTTTCTCATATATCCTGAAAACGGGTTTTTTTCTAAAATAAATGGCTAGCATCTAAAATAAATCGTCTTCAGCGGGCACTTATTAGTTTTCAAAATACCTTTCGAAAAATTCCCTTAAATATATATAAAAAAGAGCTTTTTCCTTTTTTGAAAAAAGTGTATCCACCTTAATGTAAATATATCCTCGATAACCATAACACTCGATAACATAAACAAAATTTTCTCTCCTCTCTCATGCATGCCTTCAATTTATTTTTATATTCGATTTCCTGTTCGTAAACTTCTGGTTGCTCAAGATTTGTCTTCTTGACATTTAGCCACAGTCGCGCCTACATTTCATTTACTTTTATGCTTGTAATGTAATAAAATTAAAAACTTCAACTTACTTACTCGCATGCATTATGCAGTGTGAAGCCAGTAACGAACTTTGTTTTTTTGTTTTATTTTTATTCTTTTACCTTGCCTAGCATTTGGGTGTGGGCTTTGTCCGCTTTGCTGACACCTTTACTGCCGTCATTTGGCACTCTTCGGTTTGCTTGTTTGCGCCCACACACATGCACTTTAGAGTCATTGCGGACATATCACACAAACATACACACTTGTGCATGCAGTTGTGCGCATGTGCATGCAGCATCTAACTGGCACCTAAATAACCACAAGCATGTAGTACATGTATGCTAATTAGAAAATATTTCGAAGTAAGCCATTAGCCATATATTTTGTTCAACGTTGAAATTACTGTATAATTGCTTAAATGGCGGTATCAATAGGCGAGCTGTTAACTTATTTATGCTTTTAGTGATTTTGTAAAAATTTCGTTTCTAAATAATGTAATGGGTGAGAGCTGTCATAAAATGTGTGAATGGAAATTAGTCGGTTAGAAATGAAATGATTCGTGATTTTCTGGGTATTTCAAGCTTTTTCAAAATTTTCTTGGAAGTTTTTTTTTGTTTTTTAAATTTCTTGGCACAATTTCACGAAAACAAATTTAATTAAAAATGTTTTTTCGTCTTGAAATTATTATGAAAAAATCATTTTATACGTAAATTGCTGGAGTATCCGACAGTTAGGGAGTTTTTGAGATTTTTTCGAGCCCTTTCTGGTTCCTAATTTATTTTTTAAACACTTTAGCAAGAGGGCGCTTTAGAGATATACTTAGATAGCCCTGAGTTACTTCTCTTTTCTAGGTTTTCATTCGAGAGACATGAGATCGAATCCTCGCGCAGGGGAATTTTTTTATTATTATTTTTTTTCTGATATACATTAATTTTATTTTTTAAATTAATTTGATTTAAATTTTAAATTTTCATTGTTTTAAAAAGAACAAATGTATATATTTTTAATTTCATTTCATTTCTAAAAACTTATTTTATATATGTTTTTCTTTATTTTTTTTTGTTTCTTAATTAATTTTATTTTTATATTTAGATGTAATTGTGCTAAGATTAATATTTTTTTACATTCATTAATTTTTAGGAACTTATTTAATTAAGGGTTTTAAATTAATATTTTTTTAGTTTAAATTTTTTTTAGTTTTTAGGTTATAGGTTATAGTTTAAAAAATAAAAATATTTTTTTAATTCATTTTAATTTTTAGAAGCTTCTTTTATTTTTTTTCTTGGTCTTAATTTGGTTTGTTTTTCTTTCAGTGAATTAATTTTATTTTAATTTTTTGATTTTATTGTTTGAAAGAGAATACTTTTTTAATTTATTATGGCCTTATTCATAAAAAATAAACCTTTTACAAAGTTACTTTATTTTTAATGAATAAGGCCATAATTTTTTCATGATCTTATTTTATATTATTTTTTTTGTTATTATTATTATTTTTGACTTTTTTAAATTTAATTTTTATATTATGTTTTAAAAATAAAAAAATATTTTATTTCAATTTTATTTAATTTTTAAGTACTAGTTTCTTAATTTTTAAGTACTAGTTTCTTATTTTCTGATTTAATTTTTCTAATTGTATTATTAGATTTTATTGTTTTAAGAAGAAAAATGATATTTTTTTGAATGCACTTAGTTTTTAACAATATTTTTATTTAGTTTGGACTTATTTTCATTTCGCACTTATAATTTTTTAATTAAATTTTCTTTCATTTAATATTTTGTATTTTTTAATGTAAAATATAAAATGAAATTCTTTAAGTAGTAAAAGTTATTTTGGGGAATTTTTTCTGGAATTTGAAGGAATTAGCCTTAAAAGAGTTGGCGTCCCTAGGTGCCATACTCGTCGTGGCCGCTGAGCCTTAACCAAATTGAATGCCATGGTTGGAAAAGACGTATTCTGCTAGGGTCTCATAATCATTTAAAGATTTAAAATTTCAGATACCTACAGTGTGTTCTAGTGTTATGACAACTTGCAAGATTTTTGTATCAAAGCATGAATCAGTGGAGTTGAAAGGAGCAAAATTTACCAAGTTGTACCTATTCGCATTGGTCGGTATCCAAAATACGACTCTTGTTAGATCTTTATGCAAATAAATGTAACTGTATATAAGTTATTGCTTTATTGTAATTATAAATTATCTTATTGTTAGCACGATACTCCTGCATTCTTTCTTACCCGCAGTATGCTCAACCTAATTAAGATTAAACTTCTTAATGCGAAAACTGTAATAAAAAATCTTTGCCAATGGCGCAAAAACATTAACGCGATTTGTTTCGATTTCATGCAGTAAATCATTATTTGTATTAATCAAGTAACAAAACAAAAAACTCGCAACAAAAAAATGGTTATATTTTTCGAAAGATATTTCAATTGATTAAGTAAGCAATCGCCCACGATTGGCGCTGAATTCTAAAAAAACGATTGAATTATCAAAACAATGAAACCCCACAAAGTGTGGATATAATTGGTTGAACTTTTTAAGAAAATACCAGAAAGAATAAATATGCCACAACTCAGCAGCTCGCCAGATTAGCGCGCGATGGTCGCCGCAGCAGAAAAGGCAATTATTGGGTTTGAGAAAAATAGCAGCAGACATCGAGTAACAGTTACAGTTTGTGTTGTATTTTCTAAACTAGAAAGTGCGGGTGTTGTTAGCGCTATTCGGGTTTCTCTTCTTTTTTTCTCATGTTGTTGTCAGTGGCGATCTGCGCGCGCGATCAGCATTCGAAAAAAAAGTGAATAAGTTAAGCGCAAGCATTATTGGTGCGATTCGCTTTTGTTCAAACGCTGCTTTCGAAATTGGATTTATCAGCTCACCATAAGCGTCGAACACAGCAACTGCCTAAGCCTAACTTTAAGTGAAGCTTTGACTACAGTTTCGGATTTTAACCGCTGCTTATTACTTGCACTCAGCCGGGCGCGCGTGCGCTCACTAACAAAAAAAAAAGACAAAAAGCGCCTAGTCAGGCTTCCTGCCATTTGCCGTTTGCGGTTTGCTGTTTACTTATTGACTTCCTAGTCATCGTGTCTGCCTGATAAGAATCTGCTCTAAATTTTCTTGACGTTCTTTTTTCCAGGCAGCACAATTTTACTTAAATATGTGTATGTATGTCTGAATGTATTTGCTTTTACAAAGTGTACGCAAGTAGAAGTAACAGTTTTTCTTGCGCGCACAATTTTTCACAGCCAATAAATCTGCCGCGCAAGAAAGTAAGAACTGACTAACAAGCTGGCAACAGGCTGTGACAAGAGTGTGGAGCGAAACGAGGAACGCAGTCTGCGCACCAACAGGCAGCTGAACAATAGCTGCGCGCTGATAGAAAGCGAAAGAGTTGGCGCGAATGCGGCCAAAAGCGTGAGCGTCTATGAGTGTGCACGCGCGCGCGCGCGCTACTATCTTTGCGGCAAGATCGTCGCGCACTGATCGCGCGGCGATTTGAATGCGTTTGCATCCGTTTCGTTTTGCTTGCTTGCATGCACACGCTCTTACCGCTCGTTCGCGCTGCTGTATGCGTTTTTGCCATGAAATTGTTAGCGGCAATTCGTTTTCGATTTTTTCGCAAGTCAAGTTAGTATTTAAATGACTTGCGCGTTTCTTGTTTGTTTGTTTGTCTTTTTCTCGTGTGCTTGCGTTTTACTTGGTTGCATGTGGCATTTCCATTGTTGCGCGTTGTCAACGCGCGATCGGTGCGACATGTTGGTTTGGCTGTGTGCGCACGTTCGCTGAGATTGTTCTGTTTACTGATTTTTGTTGCAGCTACATTTGTATGTTTCCTGCTGCAAGGAATGCTGTCAAGTTTGTGGCATGCATTTTTTTGCAATTGTTGTTGATGTGTTTGTTGTTGTAGCGCGTTGTTTGTCAGCACTTTTACTGTGTTGGCTGACTTCCTGCCACAAATTTGGTCATTCAACTTTCACAAATGAATAAGTGATAAAGACAGTCAGGCGAGCGCGCATTTTTTGGGGGGAAAAGTGCCACCATATTGCAAGGCACCCCACTAAAAACAACACTAACAAAATGATGAATGAGGTGAAAGAAATGTAAATAATTTTATACTGATAAAAAGCCACTTGCTGTCACCAAGTTGCAATGTTGCTTGATGAGGGTATTTTGACTGCAGCCTGTTTTCTAGAATTAACTTCACTTATGTTCATTATGCCATGAAATGCTGGCTATAGCGAAAGAGGGATAAGGAACAGAAACCATTATTGATTTACCATTCTGTATGTGTGAACAATTTTGAAGTAATATGCTGAAAGTAATGCACTCAGTGACTTTTTTAATTGTAGAATAGGTTGAATTAACCGATTAGTGGTCAAATTTTCATATATCGGCATTCTTCTGATACTGAAAAACGATATAATCTAGGGGCGTATAAACAATTAGAGGATGATATAGCTTGCGCAATTTTAGACCTGATTATACGTGTTATAGGCGATATAATCCGCAGAAGTATTCAAGAAATCGATACGTTACAATTCGATCATTACACACATGCATTAAATACAAAGCAACCTTACCTGCCCCTCATCTACCCGCTAAGGTTAGGTTAAACGGGCAGCTCTGCGAGGAGTTTACTCGGAGGCCGCGAAGGCCCATTGCTATGCCCATTGGGGGTTACCCCAAGCATATCCCTACATGTCTTCGAACCATTTTGATTTTCTGACGAATCCTAGCAGTCCTTCCAGAGGAGCTTTCCCCAAGGTATTCAGGTTCTCGAAGAAATAGTATTCAAGAAATTTGAGGCGTTTTCTTCGAAGTGCTGGTCACTCGCAAAGGAAGTTCTGGACGGATTCTAACTCCTCCTCATTTATTTTTTGGTTACATTTATCTACTATTAGAAAAAGTATTTCCGCAAATAAGGGACAATTTTAAAATTCCGTTCTCCATCCCTGATATAAATATCAGGTTTAAAAGAGGAGCAGAAACAAACAGCATTTGCCAAAGTCAAAAGTAAACATTTGCACCAGGGTTGCATTTAAAATGTCATTCAATTAGCATTCCATTAAGCGCTAATCGAGCAATTTAGAATTGAAATTTTGTATGGTAAATCGAGCTCAATTAGCACCTTAATCGAGAAAGCTTGGCTAATTGCTCGATTAGCGGCCTGTCTGAACATACTTGAATAGTAATTGTTGTTGTTATTGTTATAACCAATTGAGTACGTGACAACGACGAAGCAGTGTTTATATTCTACGCCAAAGTTTTAGGCGCCGTAGTTAAAGTAATATTTATGTGAAAAGTTTTGTCATTAGCGTGGGAATAGGGCTGTAATTCAGTGGAACATTGAGTCGAAATAATTTTATTAAAAAAAATGTTCAAGTGCTAAATATGGGCACATTATAGCGGTATGGGGTACGAACAATTATCAATGTGGGATTGTGGAAGGTCAAAAAAATTAGATAGATCTTCCAAGTTCTCACTAATAGTTGAACAATGTAAATATTTGAGGCCTTGAGAAAGTGTAAAAAGAGTTAGAAAAACGGATGCGCGTGTGGAGTAACAACTTCTATGTAAACTTAAGAGATTTTCTTGCAAATTTAAGATGCTTGCAGAGAAAAGATAAATAGCCTGAAATCAACTTTTGCTGGGCACCTTTTTAACCATGCACATTGCTATCAACGTGGTAAGTGTAGCCGCCTTTTCGGCAGTGCATGCGGCCGTAAGGTACCTTCAGAGGATTGACGTCTGTTCGCCCCCTGTCGTTAAGAACATTGGGACCTTCTACTTTTATTGTCCATGTAAAGAAGAAAGAAAAAGAGAAAGTATATTATCGTAACCTTGAACACACTTACCTAGAGGGTAGTTCACCCTTTACTCCACCTGTAACTTACTTTCGCGCAGTGTACCAGTCTCAGTCGTAAAGGTCGATGTGTTTTAGGCTACTGCGCAGAAGATCCTCAGCTTCCTAATAAACCTATGCAGAGGTACGTATAGAGCCCTTCCTCATAAGGAAAGAAAGAAGTGTATTTTGGTCTTTTAACTCCAAAGTTGGGCCTCAACAAAACTTGGTGTTTTGATGAAAAAGTAGCCTGCAGCAAGGAAGTAGGGTGTGTTTGGTCAGTACTAGAACTTTTAAAAATACGACTAATTGCAAGACTACTATCCGCGTTAATGTGAGTAACTTTGCAAGAATATTTTCCGCCTCCTACAAGGCACTCGTAATATACGTTATTAGGTTATGGAAAACCAGCGAAAGCCGAGGGGGAAAGAGATTACTTAATCTTAAACAAAAATTACATATGCTTTCTTGCTGTTTATGTAGTAATAATTTATACCGTAGTCTACATGAACATACGCACTTAATAACTGTCTAAATAACTACTTTTAATAGTCTTTTGATAGAACAAATGGTTCTTTAATATATAGCATTTAGTATACCAAAACGTAATTAATCTACTCCCCATGCATCCAATTAGAATCCAGAATCTTAAAATCAAGCGCACCTTTAGTGAGCCATTAAATTTATCCAGCTGAAAGCCATTAGCCAGCGCGTATCAATATAATCATAATTTTTGGGTATTTAAATATACACTTATCACATAGCAGCAGCAGCGAGTGGTGCTGCGTAATGCTGGTGGCCCAATTTGGACACGCGCCGCAAGTGGCAACAACGACCTATATTTAATGCTGCAAGCAAAACAAAAGGAAGTGGAGAAAATTGGGGAAACTGTGGAGAAAATCAAATAGGAGTTGAAAATGAGAAGAGGAAAATTAATTTCTTTGGCAGTTACATTCTAAAAGGTAAACACTCACCCGACGGTTACTTGCCGTGGCGCAGGCGCAATTGCTAGCTTAGTAGAAGACACTAAAACGCAGCGCAGTTGTTGGCGGCTCCCAGTAAGAAAGTCAAAATATAACAGTGGAAAGTTCATTAAATGCGCGCCACATGTGGTGACAATGCCGTTGAGCAGCACTTGAAATATACTATATAAACATAAAAGAGGCAGAGTGGCATGAGCGTGTGCAACAACAATTAATGATGCCACCAAAATGGCAGCTACAAGGCCGACGAAAAAGTAGTTAATGATGGTAGCAATTTAAAAAGTTTTGCCTTTTATGTGTGTATGTGTGTGTGTGTGTGTGTGCAGTGGTTATAAATACTTATGTATGTAAGTGCAACATGGGGTGCTGCTGCCTCATATGTAACAATAAATAGCTAAACTGAAGCCGGAAAAAGAAATGAGTTTAAAAAGCAAAAAAAGCACTTCTTTTTTTTGTGAAAAAATAGTTTTAAATTTGGAAAAGCATAACTCCTAAAATGAAAAAAATACCAAGCTCCGCATACCACTAACAACTACACGCCAGCGATACTGTTTTATAAATATCATATAATGAGTGCAGCAACGCTGTCGCGCGCCAGAAAGCACCATCCCATACAATTTTTCATGCGGCTGCTGCCAAAAAAAAACCAATAGCGCGATGAAAGTCTAAAAAAGAAGCGCAGCGCAGAAGCTTGGAAATTGGGTCATATGCCCAGTTTCTTCTGATGGCAACAATGTGGCACCTATGTGTAATACACTAATAGTAGGCTGTAGTACAGGCCGCTGTTGGAAACGGGCGCTATATGGTAAAGCTAGCGGTAGAGCACAAAATAAATGAGGCACCCGCTACAGCTGTTAATATTGCAGTGTTAATGATCCAACACTGTCCCCCGGAGATGAGGACGATGCTTCATGGGGTGATGGCTTCAGCGAAGGTGCAGCAAAGTAGCTGTTGACGGGTTGAAGGAAATTTGTTAGGACTTAGGACCCTACATTTTAGCAAGGTTTGCCTATTTTTCTTTTGTTTATTATTTTTAATTTTTTATATGACAGTAAAGCTCCTTTCCTAGGAAAAACCAAATAAATCCAAATATCTGACTTTGTGTAAAAACTATGAAAATTAATTCTGCAAAGTTTCACCAACATTTTAAACTTTTCAATTAGAAGCTTTAGAATAAATTTGGTTGAAGTTTTGTAGCTCATTAAAATTGAGTGTAATAAAGTGCAAGTGCAGCGTGCTGCTCATTTCCTTCCCTATCAAACATTTTTCGAACATACTTACTTTGTATGAAAAAGATGCGTAACACCGTAAAGAAAAAAATTAACGATAAGTCCTAGCTACTTCAAACTTATACTTTATTATACTAAAATTTAACGAATTTTTCGTAAAAAATTTTGTGGGGTAAAAATCTCGAGAAAAGTATCCTACAAATTTGTGATGCTACTACAAGGATGCTGTTTCAAGACTAATACGTCTAGGATCATTCAAAAAGGTTTTAAGATCTGTTAGCTTTTGTGGAAAAAATTAGCAAAATGATTTATGTCCCGCTTTCGGCTCCCATAAATATGGTCACCGTAAGTATGGTGCGCTCAAAAAATGGAGTTAGACGCCCCAAAATTACAGTTAACTTTGGCTAGTAGCATTTTATACATATGCTTCTCAAATTTCAATTTAATGTGCCAAGAAAAAAGGTTCAAGGACCATGCACTTAAATTCATTGATAATCCAATATTTAGTACGCAGAGAAATATGCAGCATCTAGTTCACCAATTTCCATTTGCAGGCATAATCTAATCGATTTAAAATACTTTATGAGTCTAATTTTTTGTGACTTGTAGTGTTTAAGCCGTCCGCTGTAGTCAAAAAATTCCAAAGATGAAATCGCCGTAAAACAGTGCCTTCTTTACACATTAGCAGCATTCTCTCAAAATAAGTGTGCCCAATATAACCGAACAAAGCCTCTAAAAATTAAATTTGTGTCTTACATTCAAAACAATATGCCAATATTTTTCCCATAAATAAATAATTTAACAGTTGCCAGAAAACTATCTTCACAATATCCGTAACTAAAACTAATCGCACAACGCCTACTTAAGGCACGTTTTAAAGGGCTAAGAGCATGTGTCTGAGCTCAGAGATGAAAATATATTCCCTAACTAGCGACCACTTACCATTGCGACTATGGAAAATAACTGAAATTTTACAGACTACGCTCACAGCACCTCCAATTTGCTTAAATTGTCATACATTTGCATATGCCACACATCGAATGGCTATGAAATTGAGCCACTTCGAAATTTTCCCATACAATCATAACTAATTTTTAGTTAGAATACTTCTCGTTTATCCTAAGTTGGCCTTACAAACATATTTACATATGTATGTATTTCGTAGATACGTAGATTCTCCAACCACATCTGTTTGTTTGCAATGCGCTTTAAAGTATGTACTTTCTTTTGAAGCGGTAAATTCTTTTACCAGAAGATCTTCTAACTAACCCACGTCTTTAGCCCTTACATGGCATCCTCATCTGCCTCTTTACTGCAGCTAATTTTAGATTTTCACGCTTCCCACGTTTCTAGCAAAACATTGCGCGCGCTCTTTCGCTATTCATTCATTTCCTCTTTTCACTTCCCTCCTCAAACTACAATTTGAAGGCGATATTACCATTTTGTTGCCATTAACGGTTGGTTACCTGCCATCATCTGTTTCATTTGACTGTTATTGCCCTTTTATTGATGCGCTTGTCAAATGCTCATCCATATCAGGTACTAAACACTAATACACACACACATATTTATAAATGGTTTTGTCTAACTACTATCTTTTCATTCATTGCTGTCGAAAGCATGTTTCTTTTGTTGACATCACGTGTCGCAAATTTATTAGGTCACTAAAAAAAATTGCTGTCTCACAAATATGTACCTACATATGTATGTATGTATGTACCCACAGGAGCATCGCGTTTCAGCGGCATTGCTGTGGCATTGTTGTTGCGCGTGCATTTTACGAGTCTAAGGGCCGTTTTCTCAAGTAACCTATAACTTTAAAGCTCACTTTACATTAAAAGGTTGGATAAAAAATAAAGCTATGTCTAAAGTTAAGCATTTCTATTATCGGTTTTTGACGTATGTATGTTTCTTGATTGTAAACCAATTTAAAACCGATAATAAAATGCTTTACTTTAGACACAATCATAAATTTTAATGCAACCTTTAAATATAAAGTGAGCTTTAAAGTTACAGGCTACTTGAGAAAACGGCCCTAAGTGTCCAGTTACTCTTTCATTGAAATGTTGTTCAATTGTTTGGCTTTTTGGATTTTTCTTTTTGTTCGATGTGATTTTCTATGGTAATGTACGTGAGAATTTGAATTTTCACATTCACCTGAATTTTCCTTGTCGTTTTTACGATTTTAACAGTCACATACATACTTACAAAGTGATGGTCTTTAAGATTTTTATTTCTTTCCAATGTTTGAGGACATTGTGCAGAGATTTTTATTTATTTTCTGTAGGGTGTCGCAGTGGTGATTTTATAGCTTAAAAATAATTTTAAACAAGACACTACTAATAATTGCGTTATTTTTCTGCGAAAAAAATTGTATGAACGACCTAACGCCAACTCCGGACTGCAAATGTCTTTTTTTCAAAGTTTTTCAAAGAAAAATTTTAAAAATTTATCTCGAAGCAGCCTTAAAAGCAGTGCCATACGATTTATATATTTGGCAATTGGTACAAAATAAAAAAAAAATTGCCACGACAATTTTTTTGTAGTAACAGGATTGGTACAATATTAAAAAATTTCAACAAATTATTTTTCGTGATAGGGATAAGATTTGCACCAAATTTGGGGCCAATGCCCAAACGTGTGACACTGCCTTAACTGATTAACCTTTTTTTTTTTAAATATGCAAAGACAATAAAAAAACATATTTATGTATGTTTCGCGATCTTGACTTTGCAATGATTGCTATGTAGCTCAAATAGTATGGTAGTGCAGCAATTTTGTCGCAAAAAAGATTTCATACAAAACTAATCAGCTGTATGGCAAGGTGGTAAATTTTGCAACAAATACGTAATTTCCAAGAACTGTTCAACAATTCATGTATCCCACTATTGGAATGCAATGCCTGTGGCATGCTAAATAATATACTATATAACGGGTGATTTTTTTGAGGTTAGGATTTTCATGCATTAGTATTTGACAGATCACGTGGGATTTCAGACATGGTGTCAAAGAGAAAGATGCTCAGTATGCTTTGANAAATAAAGAACCGATGAGATTTTGCAAATTTTATGCGTTTTTTTTTAAAAAAAAGTTATCAAGCTCTTAAAAAATCACCCGTTACATATGTATCAGAGAAAATAGTATGCTCCGTAAGCCTTGTACACCGTTTCTATTTCATCAATGACTGATAGTGAACGTCATTGCAAACAGCTGGAAAAATACCTGCAGGCTATGCCTAGACAATTAAATCACATCGTAACTGGCTACTCAATTGGATAATCATCTGTAGGGAGCTTTCAAAATAAAGATAAAGATAGAGACACGGATAAGCATAAAGAGAATTAGGGAATACACGCACTCAGTTAAATTTTCTTGAGTATTTAAAAAGCTTAATTTATACCCCTCGTTTATAAATATTTATTTGTAGAAATTCAATAAAAAATGTACGTCATAAAATTTTTGGAATTTCAACATCATCAAATTTCCTCGTCGCAAAACTGTCGCATATTTTGCCATACAATATGCAATAATTCCATGTATACGGATGCACATACATATGTATGGTACATACGTCTTTCACATACAAACATTACTATTTTTAAGGTAAAAGTCACGTTCGCCGATTTCGCAATAATTTGGCTAGCGTCAGCTGGATTACGGCAAAAATGTTGACTTGATACAATTTTTATGCATATCTATCAACCGTAAATGAAAAATTTCCTACTATCAACAAACTCAAAGTTAATTGCAATAATTTGTTGAATTTTGGTTTTTTGTTGTGCCTCTTTTTAACTTTTTTTTTTTGCTACGGTATGTATATTAGGGCGGAGTAATTTGTTCGGAGCAAAATTTTCGAAGAAAGTGTATAGCAAATTCAAATTCTCCGATTAATTCTAAGCAAAAATGGCAAACCAACTATTTAGATACCAAAAATGGCATTTGACCCTCCCAATTTTCAAAAGAAAAAACAGTATATTGAAACCTTTTTGGTCGAAATTTATTTGTCATTTACCAAAACAATTCATACATAATTTTCTATTTTCTTGGTTTTCTGAAGTAGTTAAAAAAACACAAACACACAAAATTTTGTAAATGAAAAATTTGAAATTGGGAGCGTCAGACGTAATTTTTGGTATACAGTTTGTTGACCATTTTGCTTAGAAGTAGAACGTAGAATGCGAATATGCCATTTTTCGAAATCAAATTACTCCGCCCTAATGTAAATACTTCAATTTCTTACTTTTTATTTAGTTTTTCAAAAAACATTTGGGTTTACATACATATGTATACTTTTTTTAATAATTTTCCTTTCTGTCTGCTCGCTTTTTCTGCCATTACGTGGCCCAAAAAATGTATGCATGTACTATGCTATTTTTGCTATAATTGTAAAAATGTATGCATACATTGTAAGTATATCGCAACCAATTTCTTTCAAACTCAATTCTTTCAAATGCAAAATGGGGAATTTTCAAATTAAAATTTCTGCACTCAACTATGAATGTGACGTGCTGAAGAAAACGAAAATAAAATCAAATAAAGCAGCGTAGAAATTGTATCTGCGACAATTTGCGTTTCGTGCAGCAACAGCAAATTTAGATTTCCCACTTAATTGGCCGTTTCCCTTGCGCGAATGCCCATTAAAAAACGAAAAAAAGGAGGACAAACAAAGTACATAATAGCAACACTAAACATTTGATTTCCCCAAAAAAATTTCCGACTAACACGCCAAAGCTTACAGCCTCGTTGGTACCTTCGTGCGCTCCACAGGGAAAGCACAATGCGCATCTTCAACTTCTTTCGCTTGATTTTAGCCAATTTTTATGACCATCTTTTTATCGGGTTTATTGGTTTTCCATTTGCCCTTTGTCTGGCTGGCAGGCAGGCAGACAGCCAGGCAAGACATCAATGGTCAATGGTGCCAGCGGCTAAGGGAAAAGATGCAGCAGCGCTAGCTAGCCATGAACTACAATTGCTAGCATGCAATAGCAACTACAACACCAACTCATCAGTTTCAGCTCAACTCTTTACCTATTATTTCAATTGCAATGCGCTGCTGCTGCTATAAACGCTTGGCCATGGCCATAGCCGCCGCCGCCGCCGCAGCCGCGAAACGAATTGCAGCGTACGATCTTCAAACTTTAACGGACTTTTGTCTAAATATCGATATTTTCGAACACATCAACGTCATTAAAATGACGCGCCAAACGTGCTGCGGATGACACGCTGTGCGGTGCGGCATAATCACCTACATACAAGCGAACAAACAAACAAACATATCTACTACCTTCGCGCAACTCAGCGGCATTTGCTAGGCAATAGAATAGCCAGGCTAGCAGCGAGGTGTGCGACGGTGTGAAATATGAAATGTTTTCCCTTGCATGCAACTGCTGTGCAAACAAACATACCAGGGATGTTGCGAATATTTGCATTCACATTCGTTATACATTCGCATTCGCATCAAATGATACGAATGTTTCTCGAATGCGAATGTGTACATGTGCAGAGGATCCACTCTAATATTGTTGAAGTGGCTGTAACCGCACAATTCTGGGTTCTCTTGATAAATTATTTGAAAAGAAATTTTATCAAGATTTTTTTTCAAGTAAAAGCTTCCATCGCATTCTTATGAAATAAAAAGCTCTACGATTTCCACAAGAGGGGAACTGATTTCAACATGAGGGAAAGTGATTTCATTGGCACATATGAAAAATATGAATTTTAAAACAAAACAGCTATAAATTCTGTGTGCCGCAGGTTCAAATGCCGGCACATGTAGTACTTAAATGATAGAAACAAATTTTTTAATATAGAAAATTTATAATTTTCATATGAAATTTCAATTTGTAAACTCTTGTCAATAGCATTTTCAATCTTGATAATTTATCAGGAAAATAGCTATTGATTTCTGTGCTAGAATTCCAATTCTTGCTAAATAATAAATAAAAAAATTGACAAATTATAAAATCTTTTTATTTATCAAGTGCACAGAATTGGGCTGTAAGTCTGTGGTGAGTAGTATATAAAGCAACATTGATCGGCCTTCAACAAGCACTGCTATAAGTCTTATAAGCAACGTAGAAATAATTTTAGATTCCTCCAGCAAAAGCGAAGGCTCGGTTGTAGAATATAGAGACTTTAAAAAAGGTGTTCTAATAATTAACAAAATTTTTAAGTAATAAAAACGATCAGTTAAGTCGATTATAGCTTTTTTAATGTTATTTCTAACATTCGCTTTCCGAAAATTCGCATTCGCATTCGCGAATGTGTAAAATATGACATTCGAAACATGCCTAGCATATACATATTTACAAGCAAAAAATTGGAATTTCAACTTCATGCACTTATTTACTGTTATTGATCTTTGTTGTTGCTGGCGGTCTGCTGCTGCACTATGATATAGTGCCACATAAAAGGGAAATTTTTCGCATTGTCGCTTAAAGTGCCACCGAGCAGGCGATCTTCACTCCCGCTGACTAGCCTTCACTCACTTTCATGCGCTGTGAACTTTTATTTTATTTTTGCCTTTTTGGGGTTTTTTTTCACTCGATTCTTTGCAAAAATGCACTCAAATTCTTCTATAGTTTTTTTTTATTTGTTTTGTTGTCTTTGTTTTTTGTTTTATGACTCTTTTGTTTTGCACTGATCTTTTTTTTGCACTTCACGTATTCAATTTCATTATCAATGGCTTTCGCGTTTTGCTTTCAGCCTTTTTGTTGGCCTTTGAATTGTCATTTTTTTTTTTTTTTCATGTAAAAAATATTTTATTGAGCTATTAATACCGAAAAAAGTGAGAGTATCTCATTTTGTTGCTACTGCTGCATTTACTGTTGTTGCTGTCAAAATTTATTGCCAATAAAATATAAATATTACTTATTAAAGTCCACTAAAGTAAATTATCTGTCACGTGTCGTGATTAAATTTCATTGCGAAAGTAAATTGTTATATAAATTATGCAAAGAAGAAGAAGAATGTATGTAGATGTGAAAAGACTGGCACTATTGGCATTGAAGTATGCAGCGGGCAGATGGTTTTGCATCATCAGCGCTTGTTGCGGATTTATATTTAGCACAGGAATTGATTTCTGAACTAAAGGCTGCCAGTTTCGGAAATTTTATCTTTTGAAATTTGTGTGTCTTATTATTCTTTTTGTAATGAAATCTTATATTACAGGTTACAGTATGGTTCCCGAAATAGTAGGCGCTTTCAACCAAAGTAACTTATAACGAATATGTCACTGCCATCGTTTTTGGTCAATTCCTGAAATATTTTGTCGACTTTCAAAACACCCTGTACATTTTAGTGTTTAGTTTTTTGTAAACTGGTCGAGGTTTGTCTATTGTTTGTCGGTCAGACCGTTGTAAGTGACTGAGGAGCGCCAATGCTGCCATGGAAGCATCCGTTTAAAACCGTTTGTCTTCTGGTTATCCAATCACATTGAGTCAAATTCGTTTCGCCTGCTCTCATTAATTTTAGGATCATTGAAAAAATAATCGTCGTTCCAGCGACCGCAAGAAAATAAGTTTGAAAGTTTTATTGTTGTTTCGAAGTCAGGAAGAAAACGAAGCTATTCCTCAATCTTCCACAAATTGTTAAAACCGGTAGGTGTTTTTATGGACGGTTTATCCAAAAATTTCAAATAGAGAGTGCCGCATCTACCACGTGTAAGATCGTCCAAAATTTAACAAAAGAAAAAAATTAAATTTTCTCCAAAAAGTTATTTAAATTACCCAGTATATCGAGCCCTAACCGCCAAAATAACGCAAGCGAAATTTGTTTTCAAAATTTTCTTTTTGATGCAGAAATGCATCTAGATGCTCTAGGAATATTTCTGCATCAAACAGAAAATTTTGATAAAAATATCGCTTACGTTATTTTGGCAGTTAGGGCTCGATATGTTCTTAGTGTTATTATTAACTATTAACCTGCAGAGAATTTTGTGAATTCATCGAGAATGCCCTTTCGATTCACATCCATATTCTACTTTTTTATTTAACTTTTTAATGAAACTGAACTTGGCTTTTGAAAATATGACAATCCTCTTTAAAAATATTTTAGAAATAAATATTTCATAAACCTAAATATTTATTTTGACTATCATTTTTTGTAATATATATCGACCCGTTTGCGCGAAATTATCGTTTGTGGCATTTTTTAGAAATTTACCTTTTTGATGCAAATTTGTTCTACACCTCAAAACGCATCACCTGCTAGAACATTATAGCTGAAATCTCTATAGTTACGCAAAAAAATTACCAAATGTTGCAATGCATTTTATTAATTTTTTTTTTGTGGGCGAAATTACCGTATGTGCGATACTAAAGTATTCTGGTACGCAGTAAAAAAAAAAGGAACAGTCCAGCACCTTCGTCTTGGTCTGCAGGCTGTAT
>NW_016158275.1:148651-148810 GCF_001687245.7 Rhagoletis zephyria | reverse complement strand
CGAACCTGCGTATTCGATGTTCAAAGTAAGAAGCGTTAACCCCTGAGCTGTGTACATCCCGTAAACTCCTATTGCTAATTCGTTTTCCTTATTCAACCAACTACTATCAAGTGCAGCTGATTTGCCATTATTTAAACTCGACAGCGTGGTTGTTGTTGT
>NW_016158275.1:142247-143800 GCF_001687245.7 Rhagoletis zephyria | reverse complement strand
AATTCTAAACATACATTTGCTTATTAGCTTTTTTGTATAGTTTCAGGCAGGCTCTTCCTAAACTATGTATTTGTCAATGTTATTGTGGCTTGTGAACATTTTATTTTTAATATTTTTATTGAGCTTTGTACCACGATTGTTTATTAGGAAAAATTGAAAAAGCAACAAAGTCTAAGCGGTAGAAGTTATAGCACTATTTCGGAGATCACCACATCTCCTCATCAGACTTCTTTTTTCTAGACTTCAGCAGGGATCGAACCTGCGAATTCGATGTTCAAAGTCAGAAGCGTTAACCACTGAGCTATGTACATCCCGTAAACTCTTGTTGCTAATTCATTTTCCTTATTCAACCAACTACTATCAAGTGCAGCTGATTTGCCGCTATTTAAACTCGACAGCGTGGTTGTTGTTGTCAATTCTATACATCCATTTGCTTATTTTCTTTTTTTTATAGTTTCAGGCAGGGTCTTCCTAAATTATGTATTTGTCAATGTTATTGTGGCTTATTAACATTTTATTGTTTTAATATTTTTTATTGAGATTTGGACCACGATTGTTTATTAGGAAAAATTGAAAAAGCAACAAAGTCTAAGCGGTAGAAGTTATAGCACTATTTCGGAGATCACCACATCTCCTCATCAGACTTCTTTTTNTTTTTATTGAGCTTTGTACCACGATTGTTTATTAGGAAAAATTAAAAAGGCAACAAATTCTAAGCGGTGGAAGTTATAGCACTATTTCGGAGATTACCACATCTCCTCATCAGACTTCTTTTTTNCGTTAACCACTGAGCTATGTACATCCCGATAACTCTGGTTGCTAATTCATTTTCCTTATTCAACCAACTACTATCAAGTGCAGCTGATTTGCCGCTATTTAAACTCGACAGCGTGGTTGTTGTTGTCAATTCTATACATCCATTTGCTTATTTGCTTTTTTGTATAGTTTCAGGCAGGCTCTTCCTAAACTATGTATTTGTCAATGTTATTGTGGCTTGTTAACATTTTATTGATTTAATATTTTATTGAGATTTGTACCACGATTGTTTATTAGGAAAAATTGAAAAAGAACAAAGTCTAAGCGGTAGAAGTTATAGCACTATTTCGGAGATCACCACATCTCCTCATCAGATTTTTTTTTCTAGACTTCAGCAGGGATCGAACCTGCGAATTCGATGTTCAAAGTCAGAAGCGTTAACCACTGAGCTATGTACATCCCGTAAACTCTTGTTGCTAATTCATTTTCCTTATTCAACCAACTACTATCAAGTGCAGCTGATTTGCCGCTATTTAAACTCGACAGCGTGGTTGTTGTTGTCAATTCTATACATCCATTTGCTTATTTGCTTTTTTGTATAGTTTCAGGCAGGCTCTTCCTAAACTATGTATTTGTCAATGTTATTATTATTTTTTAATTATTTTTTTAAATATTTTTTATTGAGCTTTGTACCACGATTGTTTATTAGGAAAAATTGAAAAAGCAACAAAGTCTAAGCGGTAGAAGTTATAGCACTATTTCGGAGATCACCACATCTCCTCATCAGACTTCTTTTT
>NW_016158275.1:135683-142174 GCF_001687245.7 Rhagoletis zephyria | reverse complement strand
ATTCGATGTTCAAAGTCAGAAGCGTTAACCACTGAGCTATGTACATCCCGTAAACTCTTGTTGCTAATTCATTTTCCTTATTCAACCAACTACTATCAAGTGCAGCTGATTTGCCGCTATTTAAACTCGACAGCGTGGTTGTTGTTGTCAATTCTATACATCCATTTGCTTATTTGCTTTTTTGTATAGTTTCAGGCAGGCTCTTCCTAAACTATGTATTTGTCAATGTTATTGTGGCTTGTTATTTTATTGTTTTAATATTTTTTATTGAGATTTTTTCCACGATTGTTTATTAGGAAAAATTGAAAAAGCAACAAAGTCTAAGCGGTAGAAGTTATAGCACTATTTCGGAGATCACCACATCTCCTCATCCGAATTCTTTTTTCTAGACGGATCAATAGTTTGTTTTTGCGTTTCGCTTGGTAAATTAGTTTTTTTCCAAATATCAGCTCATATTGCGTAAGCTTATTGTCAAAAACTGTATTTGGTGATGTGTTATATAGAAGCGTAAAGTATCTTAGATACGTATCCCAGTCAGCTAAATCTCGCTAATATAAGCTCGAATGTATTCGTTGAATACTCCATGGTTGCGCTCTGCTGTGCCCAAGGTTTGGTGGTGGTAAGCAGTAGAAAAGTTGTGACTGATATTTAAGAGTTTATTTAGCTCGAAGAGGATTTCATTTTTGAATTCTGTGCCTAAATCGGTCCTGATTGAGCTCATTGTGCCATATATTAATATGAAACTCTCGAATATTGCTCTTGCAATCGTTTTCGCACTCTTGTCTGGCAAAGATCCGGTAACTAAGTACTTTGTCAGATCACACATTAATGTAAGCGCATATTTGTTGCCGAAATTTGACAGGATTAGTGGCCCTATAGTATCTATAATAACAACATCAAAAGGTTTCGCTGGTGTGGGGGTAAGTACTAACTTTTCTTTGCCTCCTGGTTTTACCTTATTTACTCTACATTTTTCGCATTGTTTTACGAAATTTGCGATGTCTCTAGTCATACCCTTCCAATAATACTTTGCTCGGATTTTGGCGTAAACTGTTGTTGTGATATATTGTCATAAGCTTATGTTTCGTGTCACTATCAAAAATTGTTGCAATCGGATCTGTTAGCNTAACTGTTGTTGTGATATATTGTCATACGCTTATGTTTCGTGTCACTATCAAAAATTGTTGCAATCGGATCTGTTAGCATTATATTTAAATTTGTTAATACCTTGTTTCCATGTTATTTTAAATCTGTTATTGTATAATATTTAAAAAATATATCGTCTTTTGACCATTGTATGTGCTGGTGCTGAGATTGCCGGCTTCCTTTTGCAGCCTCAAAAGCAAATAATCTAGATTTAATGTTTCGTTAGCAACCTCAAGCCGCAAAGAGAAAAGTGTTTTGAATTTTTTAAATACGCGTATAATTAAACCTGAAGCTTTTCCTTTTTCGTTACATATTATTTCAGACTTAATTTTAGGTATTTTCGTCGTGAAGTCGCGCGAAAAATTATCATAGACCGATATTTTATCGGGGATTTCATTAAGCATTTTAGTGTCCTTTTGTACTTGCTCCGAAGAAATTTTAGACTTAGCTCGCGTCGTTACTTCCGCAATGTTAACTTTGCTACTACCTTTTAACTCATCGATTGAGATACGCGAAAGGGCATCTGCACCCACGTTCGTTTTACCCTTAATGTATTCGATTGTAAATGAGTATTCAGCAAGATCAAGCCTGATCCTGGCCAATTTCGAGGAAGGATCCTTCATATTAAAGAGGTAAAGTAACGGCCTGTGGTCCGATTTTACAACGAAATGTGTGCCGTATACGTATGGCCTAAATTGTTTGATTGCGAAATGTATTGCCAGCAATTCTAACTCTATTACCGGTTTCTTTTGTTCTGCTTGATTAAATGATTTTGACGCGAAACAAATAGGTAAGTCATCGCCGTTAGAATTTTGACTTAGAATCGCATCGCATCCTAGTTTCGATGCGTCAACCGTAATGGTAAACTTTTTGGTAATCCGGATATTGTAGCACTCTTGGAGAAACTACGGCGGCTTTCAAATTCTCATATGCTGTTTGGCAAGCGTCATTCCAAAAAAATTTAACACTTTTGCGACCTAAGCGATTTAACGGCGCAGCTAGAGATGCAAATCCCGGAATAAAGCGTCGATAATAATTGGCGAATGCTACAAAGCGTTTGACCGCATCTTTATCTGTGGGTACAGGATAGTTTTGGATGGCTTTTACTTTAGATTTATCTGGTAAGAGCCCACCTGCTGTGCCCCTGTGGCCAAGGAAAGTTACTACAGGTCGTAAAAAATTAAATTTTTTAGGGTTTAACTTTAGGTTAAATTTTCTGCAAATGTCGAACACTTTCGACAAGTTTTTTAAGTGATGAGCCTCGCTGCATCCTATAACGATTATGTCATCAACTTAAAGAAATGCCTGATTTGGAGAAAGCCCGGAAAACGCGATAGCCATCATTCGGGCCACATTTAGACCAAACGGCAGGACTTTCCAAAGGAATGCTCTGCGTTCTGTATTAAAGGACGTTATATCTCTTGAGTCTACGGGCAGTGGTACTTGGTGGAATCCGGAAAATAGATCAATAGTGGATAGCCAAGATTATCGAGGATATCATCCACACGAGGCAACGGAAACTTGTCTGCCACTAACTTTTTATTTACGGCCCTAAAATCTACGCACATTTGATATGATTTAGTTTCGTTCGCAGTTTTTTTTTTGGAACTAAAATGAGCGGATTACTGTAGTTAGAGTAGTTTGGCTCTATTAAGTTATTCTGCAATAAGTTTTCAACTTGCTTATTAATTTCTACCTTTTGAGTGTAGGGCNGGAACTAAAATGAGCGGATTACTGTAGTTAGAGTAGTTTGGCTCTACTAAGTTATTCGGCAATAAGTTTTCAACTTGCTTATTAATTTCTACCTTTTGAGTGTAGGGCAAGCGATAATTTTTAATATAAACTGGAGCCTTATCCGCAAGCTTAAATTTTTGCTCGTAGAAGTTATTTATGGACATTTGGTCGTCTTTTAGCGCGAAAATATCGGCGTATTGATGACAGAGCGGCATAAGTTTACATTTAGCGTAGCTCGGCATTTGATTTTCCAATATTCGAGTAAGCTCTTTTAAGCGGATGTCACATACATTTGTCTCATTTATTTTGTAAACATTATAGTTTCTGAGTTTTTTTGTTTTCACAATGGAGTTTTGTATGCATTTAACTTCGTTAGTGGTGTTCATAACTCTCAAAATAGGGTGCTGCTGATCTCCTATGCATTTCCCGATAAAAAATCCGCGGCTTACTTCCTGCGCATCAACGAAAAGTGGCTTTGTAGTTTTGCCTAAATTGAAGAAGCGAAACACTTCACATCTCGGAGGGATTACTCAAGTGTTATTGCTTGTTCCATGAAGAATTGGTAGTTCGACGCTTTTGTTGCCAACCCAAAATGAAATCGAGTTATTTTCGTAACTTATTGCTTTTAGTAGCTTTTAAAAAATCTTTGCCAAGTATCCCATCAGCAGGTATATTAAAGTCATCACCAACGACATGGAGTGTATGTGAAATTGAATAATTTGAAACAGATAATTTGGTGGAAATTGTACCTAATGATGAAATAGCAGTTGAAGTAATGCCGGTTATAGTTACTACGTCACTTCCGTTTATTTTTATGTGATCATTTATACTAGAGATTTTGACTAATGATATATCAGCATGTGTAACGACTAAGAAAGAGCATAGCTTAGATGCGTCTTTACATTGCAGTTCAATAAAGTCAGAGTAGGTTAGAATTTAGACAGTAAATGGATTTTTTAGTACTCAACGGGCTTAATTGTTCAAGTTTTCCTCCCCCGGCGCGCGTTGCTGAGTGGCTTCTACATTTAAATTACGCACGTTTCTATTACGAGCATTGTTGCGTGAATTGTTGTCGTTGGACCTATTGTTGTTGTTTTGATTGTTATTAGCAAATATGTTTCTACTTCGGTTGTTGTTGTTGTAATTGTTACCTCTATTGCTATTCATAAAGGATGGTAAATTAGTGGGGTGACCATGTTGCCCATTGGACCTGTAGAAATTTTGACTGCGGATGTTAGGCGGCCTATTGAAGCGTGATCGGAACGCAAGTACTTGTCGTTCTTTACCTTCATTTGTGTGTTCAATAATTAACTTGGCAACAACGTCTTTGGCATCTGTAAACGCAGTAGATGCAAGTATAGACTTCACTAAGTCGGACTTGGCATTAAGCTTACATACGTTCACTGTCTGCTCTATTGCCATTTCATGCGCTTTGGCCTGGGTCATTCCCTCTATGATCAATAATCTCTCAAGTGAATCGGCCAGCTCTTCAACTTGCTTTGCAAATTGCGTAGTTATTATATTTTGACATTTACTGACGCAATTTTACCAGCCACTACTTTTGAATTAACCGGCTTAATTCTGCTACGTAGTGCTGTTTTAATATCCGCAACTGTGTTTATAACCGTCGGCAAGGCTTCGCGGGCTTTGCCTTACAACTTCGATTTAAGAAAGGCTATGAGTGTGGCTGTTAAATTTGAGTCAGTTAAATCTTCGGTTAGAGAGATTTTGTCAATAAATGACTCAAGGGTCAATGGGTTACCGCTATAATTGTCCCGGATTATTGAAGCGCACATGCTAATAAAGGACCTTTTTTGCTCTGTTGTGGCCATTGCGGTGCTGAATTCTATGTTTGGTGAACTTGTAGTGGCCGAAAGTTTTAGTGTAGGAATAACAAGTGTATCTTTTATTGTAGGAAGTGAGCTACTGTGTGCAGTCCCGAACTTAAAATCTGAGACAGCATCTACGAATTCGCCGTCATCACCTAAATCTGCTAAAAGGTCTTTTTGAATAAGCTTAAAAAAATCCGATTCTTCTGGAACTTTTATTTTACAGCTAAGCTTCCTAAAACATTCTATTAATTTTGTCCTACGGCGTGAAATTTTAGAAATAGTTTCACTTTTCTTTTCGCTTGATTCCGTGACAATGTGACATTCAGCATATGACAAAATGTCATTGTTGTATTCTTCTGAAGTTAAACTACTCAGAATAGTGTCAATAAATTTTGAAAGGCTATAACAAGGGACATGTAATGATGACGCTGCCAATAAATTTTGACGGGCCATAACAAGGGACTTGTAATGATGACGCTTATTATTTGAATAACAATTTTTGCCACTATCTGCCACTTCTGCCTTTTCCATGTTTAAGAATGTATTTCGCGATAACAGGCAATCATTTTGAAAATTTGTTCGAATATTTTGTTTTTTATTGCAACGAAAATATTTAATTTAAATTTGCGTTTTTATTTCTATACATACATATGTAAGTGAATACGATCTGAAAATTCCATAGATTTTTACAAAGAAAATTGAGCTAATATTTATTTTTTTATTCATATTTTAAGTTAGTTTTTGATATTTATTGGTGCATATTTATGCATGTTTCTTGTTTTATCGTGCATATTTGGAGCGCTTAAAATCATGTTTTACGACATATTTTTGGTTGCCCTAGTTATAAGTTTGTATAACTGATTCGGTGGGGTTTACTTTATATAAATTAAAATTAGTCACAATGTTTATTGCACCAAAAACAAACCTTGGAAGGTACATATTTATTTATTAAATACCGAAACCGAAACCGAAAAAAATTTTGAAGAACGAAACTAAAACCGAAACCGGAACGTTTGAATGTTTACTTGATTAAATGTCCCATATGCACAAATGAAACGCAGCCGATGAAATCCTACATTTCTTAATGATATTTCCCTTCATATTTTTGAACAAGTCATCGATAAATAAAGATCCGGTGTGGAAGTTTCTCACTGAATAATTGAAATGTGTATGTTGATAAACAGCTCTGAGTTAGATGAAAATCAAATGGACTATGCATTTTGAAAAAAAACATCAATATTATAAAAAAAAAAAATCTAAAACGGTAAAAAATTTTAAAAATGTATCTTTAACTCTTTCTGAAAAAAATCAGCACATTCAATCCAACCTTTTTCAGATTTCAATTACAAATTGTGTGCAATAGTTACGAATTTATTTCTTAAAACATGTTTAATTTTAATTTATCCCCAAGTTTATTTTTATTTCCCTTCATATTGCAGAAATTTCTATTAATTTTATACCCGAGCGCATTTGTGCAGATATAGACAAATGTATACATAAATGATCAGAATTGAAAAAGAAAAAGATTAAGCGGTGACTGTCTGTCCGTCCGTCTGTGTACACGATAACTCGAGTAACAAGTAATTTTTAACAAAAAAAAAAACCGACTGAAAAAAAATATATATATATCTATATATTTCATGATTCAATGATCGGATCTAAACCAAATTAGTATGGGACCATCTGAGGCACTACCTTTCCGTTGCAAAAAGAATTATCGAAATCGGTTGACGTGGTCCAAAGTTATGCGGTAACATACCTAAAAAAAAAAATATTCCA
>NW_016158275.1:124491-131319 GCF_001687245.7 Rhagoletis zephyria | reverse complement strand
ACGAACTGATAACCTCCTCCTTTTTTGGAAGTCGGTTAAAAATTGAGATATCTTAACGAAACTTGATACGTGTACTTATTTTCAGTGTAGGACGGGTGGTATTAAAAATGGGCAAAATCGGACAATAGCCACGCCTACCTCCCATATAACGGTAGTTTTCAGAAGTATGAAAATTGCGATATTTTAGTAACTACTAAACACTGAGAGAAAAAAATTTTAGAATTAAAAAAAAATTTGCCAAGTGCTAAATTTAAAAAAATACGCACATGAAAGAGCACCAACCCAACTCGTTTTAAACTAAGAAGAAAAAAATTTAATTTTATGTTCCGTCTGATGGTAATTGAACCCGGACCGTCTTGGCAGCAACTAATGGTATCAATAATGTGACCAACTATTTCATAGCTCAAAGAAGTACAGGACCTGAGAACAAAAAATTGTGTGAAAGTTGTTGACAGTGTACCAACTCCAACAAAGTTAATTTTTTAGTTAACAAGTAAAGAAGTACAAGTTGGGGTGAACTAAATATAGTTTTTTCACCTTTCTTTAAACTATGTACATGAAAATCTGCGAGTTCCCCCGATTTTAAACATTTTCGTTAATATGCTCAATTGGACTTAATGATATATTGAAATTAATGAACTAGGCTTGATAGAAATCGATAAAATGCTTACCGAGCATAAGCGGTGTCGTGCCCATTTTCCGAAAATCTATACATATAAAAAATTTTTTATAGGTCGATGTCTGTACATAATAAATATTAAAGAAAAATTAATAAGGGCGGTCTTTATAAGAGCAACATAAGCCAAATCAAGAATTTTTAGAAATTTTGATTGTCTGTCTGCCTGTATAGAACAAGAAATAGAAAGCAGTTTTCAACGATGTATTGCTTGAGGTCTAACTTAAAATCTAGAAGAGGAAAAAAATTAGAGAGTTGCCACCTGTTTGAAAATTACAGTTTTGCTGAAATTGATAGATACATTAAATATTGCAATATGGTTTCAAGAGGCTCACGCCGAACATTTTTTTCGGGTGAACGTTGCCACCTGTTTGAAAACTTTTACTTATTTTATCAAAATAACGAGGTTTAGGAAAGTTTGCTACCGGGAATATTTGAGGAATACTTTAAATATTACAATTCTGGTGTTAAATAAAAGCGGTTTAAGAAAGTTTACTGTCGAAAATACTTTTGAAAATACTATTTGAAAAACTTTATTCAGTTAAATTGACAAGATAAGGTAAATATTAAATTAGTACACCTTTGAAGAAAGTTCGCGATATGTATGTAGACTGAAGTTATAAGAATACAAATTAAATTTCCATGAGAAAGCCGAGTAGCATAAGAAATAAAGAATGCTTCATAAATCAAATATTTGTTTGAAAATCTCCAATCATAAATCTTTTTATTTTATTTTCCAAAAATTAACCCATACGAGTCTTAGAAGGGAGGAACAATCCAAAAATACTTTATTCATGCATTTATTGATATGAAATATTAATTTATCTGTCGTTAGTATGTTAATTTAGTGGCCAAGGCATTCGGTGCCAAGCGTTCATTGTAGCAAGCATACTTTTAACGTGCGTTCTGTCAAACCAACGCCAACGCCAAAGTCACCGCGAAAGTTATATGTGGACCGGCCTTTAAACACATTTTTATTGTTTGAATAGTCACTTACAATATCAACTACAGATGTGAAGTGATTTACAGTCATAATTTACATATGTGTTGATCTACGGGTACCCTTTTTAACTAAGATGACTAACCTTTTAGAATTTTTCGAATCAGTCACTAAGACTTTCTTACTTGTNAAAGAAGTACTGTACTTCCGAAAGAAGTACGGTTGGTCACAATATGTATCAAGCGTCTTTGTGTGTTTTCAAATATTGAATTTGAATCAACATCACAGCGCGGGATTAGTGCATTGTGTCATACGATGTATGTGTGTTTGTGTTGTCACCGCTGTGCAGACTTTGTATACATATACAATCGTGTCTGGATATAGTGAACTAAATTTTGCATGGCCTGTTCACAGCATCCAGGTTGTTCACTATATTAAGGTTGACTTATTTTGTTCAAAAACTTGTTTTATTTGCTCAAAATTCATGTTTGTAAGTGCAACATATCTTTGGAATAAATGTATACTTAGGAAAATATAAATAGACATATGAGTGTTTATTGAAAGAATCCGCGAATAGATGTTTGCTTCAGGCATGAGGAAATTGACTTTTGGACAGCTTTTTCACATAGAGATCTCAATACTGTTATGCCAGCATAGTCAGTTTTTCGCCTTGGTCATCATCCCCAACTTCTGCAGTATCCTCGGCATTTTTCTCTAAATCAATTGGTTCGTCGTCTTCGATTGTACTTTAATTTTAGATATCATTTTCAGTGTAGGTTTCCTAAAATAATTAAAGTACATAAAAACGAAATCGACAGGTGAATGTCAATAGGGTCAATAAAATTACCTCCGGTATTACAACTTGCAGCAGACCCTGTATATCATCGATTGTTCGCGTCTATCTGGCATCTCTTATGTACTTATTTATTACAAACTACTGGCAACTCTGGCTTACTTGCTGTCAAAGCTAACTTCCTTTTTTTCCTCTCTCTAATAAATGGATTTGACATAATCGAACGTGTTTGGTTTTTTATTATCGAAAGGAATCCGCTTTAAACAGTTTATTAAAACCCGCGAACGCTATTAAGCGTTAACTTAAACTGGTCCTTTAACCCGGATCGCATTATATTTTCATTGAAATTCGCAAACCCGCCTATATTTACTAAATTTATTCCGCGCTGACTTTTGCAACATGTCATCTCTTAAAATTCGTGACTCCGCGTTAAACGCAATCAAACTCTACTTACAATCCAGTAAAGTGGATGCGCTATCGGTGGACACCGAGGTAATATCTACTTATCTTCAATTGCTTGAAGAGCAATGGACTCGCTTTTGCGAAGCACAGCAGGAAGTGGAGCTGTCGTGTGGGGATGAGAACGCCTCCATGGAGGAGCAGTCACGCATACAAGGAGAGGAGTGGTATAGCACCGCCAAGGCTTGTTATCAACTCAAAAGCAGCCATCGCATCAGGGTTCCGTAAAGGTAGCGCCTGCTCCCGTGCCACTTCTTAAACTGCAGCTGCCGTCGTTTAATGGCGACCCCACTCAATGGTTGTCTTTTCAATATGCTTTTTGCTCACTCGTTAATGCGAATGCGAGTTTGTCGGACGGACAAAAATTGCATTATTTTCGGAATTGTTTGAAAGGAGCAGCATTAGACTTATTAGCTTAGCGGTGTGTGACAGCAATTATAATGAGAACTGGGACTTATTGACCGCGAGGTACAAAGTCATGCGAGTCATGGTGGACAGCCACATCAAAGCGCTATCATTAATTGAGAAAGCAACAAAAGATACAGCCAAAGCAATCAAACTCGTGTTAAATGCTATCCTTCAGCACGTTGGAGCGCTGCGCGGGCTCGGGCGTCCAGTCGAATTTTGGGACGATTGGCTCATTTATTTAACCGTTAGCATACGAAACCCGAAAGCAATGGGAGCTATCGCTTGTGGTAGATGATCTACCATTCTTCCCCGCTCTTCGAGAGTTTCTCGAAACTCGTGCACGCTCATTAGAGATGGTGCCACAAGTAAGCTCTAATACAAAAACAACTACAAAGAACGTTCTCTACACGGCATGCAGTCAGTCAGAAACACGCGACCATACATCGGCCGCTACAAAGGTGTTGCATTGTGCTCATTGCAATGGTGAACATAAATTCTACGCTTGTCCGCAGTTCAGCCAACTCCACTCAAAGGGAAGACTAGCAGCTATTAACGGGCTAGGTGCATGTGTAAATTGTCTCAGCAAAGGGCACGTTCTCGCTAAATGCCGCAGCGCATCTTCATGTCGTATATGTCAACACCACCACCACACGTTACTTCATGCAAACTTCACCAACCAAACCGCAACACCCGCTAGCAGTTCAACCGGACAGCACGTCAACGTCACCTCACACTACGCTGACGCTGATCGTGTCATTTTGCTGGCAACCGCTGAGATTGTGGTGCAAGACTACGCTGGTCGTTGGCAACCCGCCCGAGCTCTGCTCGACAGCGGCTCGCATGCTTCATTCGTCACCGAGGCGTGCGTCCAACGCCTACGCATCCCCATAACACCATAATCCGCTTACGTTACGGGGATTGCATCACTACAAGGAGGTCGTACCAATGGTGAGGTTACACCATGCATATCGCCGCGAACCCTAGATACCAAATTCCAAGTGGGTACACATATCTTACCGAAAATTACTAACAATCTCCCCACAACCCCTGTACCGACGTCCTCATGGCCGCATTTCACCGACTTACCACTAGCTGATCTACATTTCTCAACGCCTGGTCCAGTAGATATTTTAATCGGCATGGACCAAATGGAAAAAATCCTACTCAGTGGTCTGCGTAAAGGTGAACAGGGCACTCCAATGGCACAAATTACCGCGTTCGGTTGGATACTGTTTGGGAACGCGACTAATTTGCAGCGGCCACCTTTGACAGTATCGACTTTACATTGCGATACGCAGTTAACCCAACTTGTAAAAAAATTTTGGGAACTCGAAGAGTTGCCCCCTCGAAGGTTTTATACACCAGAAGAATCATTTTACGAAAAGCTCTTCGACGAAACAACCGAGCGGGCAGAAGACGGTCGTTACATTGTGCGCTTACCATTAAAGACAGACGTCCTGATCGGTGAGTCGAGAGCCGCCGCAGTTCGAGCCTTACTCCGCATGGAAAAAAGATTTGCCGCTGACAAACACCTGCGCCAGGAGTACAGTAAGTTTATGCAAGAACTTATTGACATGGACCATATGAAGTTAGTCGAGCCTGCAACAACCAATGTATATTACATGCCACATTATGCGGTATTAAAGGACACAAGCGAAACGATTAAACTCAGAGTCTATGAGGACATCATCAGGTAACTCTCTAAACCACGCTCTCATGGTAGGCCCGCAGTTGCAGCAAAACCTCTTCTCAGTTCTGACTCGATGTCGTACTCACCGCTTTGGCATCATTGCTGACGTCGACAAAATGTACCGGTAGGTTTACGTGGCTAAGCAGGACACCGATTATCAGCGCATAGTGTGGCGAGAGAACCCTTCACCAATGCGTGACTATCGTCTGCTAAGGGTCACTTATGGACTTGCCTCCGCTTCGCACCTGGCAGTGAAGTCACTTCAACAAGCCGCGCTCGAGGCGACCAACACAAGTAAAAGAGTTGTCGAGGTTGTAAAGTCAGACTTTTACATGGACGACTTATTAACCGGTGCAGATACGCATCGCGAACTTACTGTGCTTCACAAAGACGTATCCAAAGCGCTTTCTCAAAGCGGTTTCGAGCTACGAAAGTGGGCAACAAATTGTCAGAAGCTGAGGGAGCTGATACCGCATGCATCCAAACAAATTTCACACCTTTTAGCCGATGGAGATGAAATTCGCACTCTAGGTACTACATGGCACACAAACAACGATTGGCTTTCTATATCGGTTAATCTGGAAGCTCTTCCAAGCAAACTTAGGAAACATACCTTTCTTTCTGACTCGAGCAAAATCTTTGGCCCTTTGGGTTTAATCGCGCCATGTATCATTCGTTCATAAATTTGGTTGCAAAGGGTTTGGCGTGCAAACGTAGACTGGGACGAACCGCTACCATTAGACGTTGCCAAGGACTGGTTGGCTCATCGCAGTGAGTTGTCGAAACTCTCATCGTTAAAACTAAATCGCTGGTTGGGAACTAGCACAGTTTCAGATTCCGACCGGCATCACATTGGAGGCACCTCGCCTCAGAGCACAATCCCGCTGATTGCATCGATTACACCATCGCAGCTTCTTGCGCATCCCTTGTGGTGGCATGGGCCACCTTGGCTACGGGAGGGCAATGGTCGTTGGCTGATATCCGCACAAAAACACGCCACGGAACTCGAGTTAAAATCAAAGAAGACCGTTGCGCATCTAACACAAACCGCTGACGAATGGGATCTGTTGACCAAATATCATTCATTTAACAAACTTAAACGTATAACCGCATATCTATTGCGCTTAGCCAACAACGCACGCAGTACCGCTTCACAGTGTGGTGCAGGCGCACTAAACACGGGCTGTTTAACTTGCGTTGCAATACGAAGTGCCGAAGTAGCACTGGTAAAGTATACCCAGTTTAATTGTTTCGAACAAGAAATTTATATATCTTGAGAGAAAGATTTTAAAATTTACTGCTAATTTGCGTAGCTAAAAACCCTTAAATTCAAGAAATTTCGTTTTAATGATGGAAAGATGTTTGGTAGTTTGAAAACTGAGTTGGTAGGCATTTTGGTACATAAACATTTGCTCAAGTGGCAACACTGCTTGGTTCATATTTGGCATCACGTTGAAAATAAATATTCTGACCAAAAATTTACTCGGTATGTAGCTCGGGATATTCCTAAAGTTCTTATACAGACTAAAACGTAAAAAAACCAATACATCTCTAAAACCGATCACGCTGGGGAACTGAGACTTAGCACTGATGCATATATTGCAAATGCATTGGGAAAGGGGGCGTGGCTCCTTCCTTCCATACAAACTGAACTTCTCATATAGCTTATCTCTGGAACTGCGTACGCTAACGTTCTGAAATTCTACATAGCTACATATGTTATCAATACCGTAGTTATGGCGAAAAGTGGTAATTATTGGAAAGGCTGGATCGATATACATTTACGTAAACGCGCAAGTATCATTCGATTGGGAACCATTTTCTCCTAGATTTCTAAATCCCATTGAACTATTGTAACTTTG
>NW_016158275.1:116506-123525 GCF_001687245.7 Rhagoletis zephyria | reverse complement strand
CAGACCTGAATCCATTCGATTTTTTCTACTGGGGCTGTCTTAAGGACAAAATTTATTCAAAAATAATTCAAAACGAAGAGCATTTTCGGGAACAAATAAATTGAGCTGCTGCTGAGATAGCCCAATTGAGTTTAGGATCTCTAAAAGCGTATTTTCTTAAAAGGTGCCGAGCTTGTATTTGAGTAGAAGGTCGCCAATTTGAGCATATTTTATCAATAAATGAATAAATTTTTTTTCAAACAACTCATGTATATTCTATTTCACGTGAACCCATCCTTCACAAAAAGTATTGATAGATATAGCCCTTGTTATTGACTCTAGTCCGAATCCCGGTAAGTAACACAAAATAATCTCAGGAGCAAGTAATAATGTACCTTTGTACTATTTAGCATGTCAATGGTCGTTAACAAGACCAACTTAAATTTAAATCTATTAAATACATTCTAGCGTGTCTCAGTCCTTTACCCACAAACTATATATATATATATAGCTATAATTTTCTTTTCTATTCCAAATAGTAAGAGTGGCACATTTCTGAAATACTTATTAAATGACCAGTTTTTTATGTAATGTAAAGTTATAGCTCAGTAAATTTTTTTTTCACCAGAGATAGTCGAAGTTGGGGAAAAAAATATCAAAAAGTTAAAAATCGCAAAATAGCCCTAATTTTTTAATGGTTCCTTAAAATATTTTTACTACATTGCATTTGAATATGGAGAAGCAACTCTCTGGAAGTATTTTACATAAAAAATTTACTAAGTATAGGCTTGTTTGTAGATGCAGCTAAAGAAAATACATGAAAAGGCACGATTGTTTTTTAATTCAAAAAAATTTAAATATTTCAAAAACGGTGACACTTTTACCAGAAAAATTTTCCTTTATCAGGGAGCTCACCCCCCACCTACCTTCTCCTCAAGTTTGGCAGGTTACTTCTGGGACACCCTGTATATGCATACATACATACGTGCATTCAAACATACGTATATACATATGTAGGTACTCGTAACCGTCATGCTTCGCTTTATTTATTTTTTCCCCTTCCCTATACTACCTATATCTTCCTTCTCACTCATGTAACGTTTTCAGTTTTAAAAATTTCACTCTCCATTTTTGCGATACCGCCGCCTAAGAAGTTTCACTTCAAAAAAAATCTCTGAATATTGGTGTCGTATGTAGGCCGCTGTTGTGTAGTGATTAGAAGAGCGCAAACCTCCGAGCGTATATCTGCCATAAATAAAGCTTCTGATAAAAAATACCATCGTCGTTCAGAGTCGGCGTAAAACAGTAGGGACGCCCTTTGTGGCACAACATCAAGCCCCGTGCTACAAATAGGAGGAGAAGCTCGGCCAAACATACACATATTGTGTAACTATTATTATTTTTACACGTAAAGATTGAAGTGTAGACTTAAAACTCCGAGACCGAGTGTTCGAATTCCGCCACAAGCAATCCTAACGATAATAAAATATTTCTGTTCTTTAAAGCCCAATTTACGTCGGCAAGCATTGTTAATCACATAATCTTTGTAATTTGAGTTTATGACATTCGATGCGATACTAGGGTTTTAGTACTCGATCCCAAAAAAAATATAGTTTTAAAATTATCGAGTAAAAAATATCGGTATCGAATGCCAAATGTATCGATATTGTATCGTATCGTATCGATATTCGTATCCCTATTCACTGCGAGCACACTTTACGGCGCGTTTACATTGGACAGTGCTATCAAGACCATAAAGAAATACGTATTATTGTCAAAAACGCAATGTATGGAAATGTATGCATGTATTAGGGAAAAAGTGTGCATGTGTTGCTATTGTCATGACGGTATTGTCCGATGTAAACCCTAAATTAGGATAACAAATCGCCGCTTTTGCAATATAAAATGTACAGAAAACACAGAGTTAATAATTTTATGCATCCACTTCACTTCACTTTGTCATATGTACATACTAGGGATGTTGCGAGTGGGGAATTTTAGATATCCGCGGATGCGAATGTGCCACTAAATAACTACTCGATCGAGGCGACAAACTTGAAAAACTTCAAACTTGACAAAATTGTAAATTCTTCTCGCTGCACCAGTTGAAAGGACTTTAAATTATATTTCTTTTTTTATTGCGGTACAATAATTCCTTTCTGAGAATTGCGTCGGGGCTGCAAATGTCGGATGTATCCTCCTGACTTTCATCTCCACAATCTAGCAATGGCAAGAACGTTGTTTAAAAAACACCGTCGTTTTCCAATTTGGATAATCAATTCTTTTGGTTGTTTCAGAATTTGGAAAACCTGTTAAGTCATCAGCGTTTTTCGATCTTAGTTTTTGTAATGCATTTTTAATCCTGCCTCCTGCGATTGGTTTGAAAAATGTGTGCTTATAGCGAGGTTCTAAATAGATGGATATGGCAAATAAATTGTTATATTCTAGGAATGATAATTTCGAAGAAAAATCTGTTTTGAAAGTCGTGGCTGTTTGCAGAATTAGTTTAAAATCTTGTTATTCTGTTAAAAAGGCACCCCGTTTTTTATAATAATTTGAACTGTTGCAATCACGGACGGTGAATTTGCTCGGTGACTTATTGGAAAGGTTCGCCTGCAATGAATAGCGTGTAATCAGTTTTTTTTACTAGATGAGCTCGTCTTTTTCTAGTAACAAGCAGCCACAATGAAGTACTCACCGCTGTCGGTTCCATAAGGCATCAAATCCGTTTTGTTGTTCCATTTCTTGCGCTCAATGTGCTTTGAAATTTTGAGGCGAATAAACGCAAATTTTCAACATATCGTTAATATAGTATGGAAAGGGCGTATTTCATGTTGTCTCTGAAATGCAAAAAAGCTAAAACTAACTAACTTTTTGTATTGCATAAAACGATGTGGGGACTTATAATTCGATGAAATGCATCACAATCAATCAATTTTGGATTTTTGGTTAGTTACGTATTCTTGTATTTCAGCGGCGATGTGAGTTGTTGTTCCCGAGCTGAAAGACTAATAAAAGCAAACACGGAACTTAATCATAATGAGTTTTATGAGTAAAAATAGTAATTACACTTATCAAAGTAAAAGTAGAAAAAAAAAACTAGCAATGCATCCACTTTTTTCAGCAGAACTTTGACAAGTAATATTCGTTAGTTACATAATTCTTTTCTAAATAAGGTTATCTTTTAACGCGCAAATAGTTGACTCTCCAGACGTTGAACATTTCCGCTGGTAATACATATTGAAGGATCTCACTCTTTGACTTTAAATTACAAAAGATAGGGGACCTTTTTAACATAGCATCTCCACAGGCAAAACATGTTGGCTACAATTTGTCATTTTGTTTGCCAGCTATACGTTTTATCAGTGCACTTGCACAATATTCGCATTCGCAAAAGCTCCGCATTGATTATTACGAATGCGAATATTCGCAATAACCCTGGAACATACATACAAATATATATACAACCATTCAAACATATGTACATACATGAAAAATTAGGTGCAATCCCGTATTCCTCGGACTCGGACTAGTAAAACTGTCAAAAAATAAAAATTCGCTCAGAGCGAGAGAGTATCTAACATTGAAAACAACTTCAACATAACCTCCAAATTTTGGTTGTAAATTTTTGCTAATTTTGTATGTAAACTCACTCAGCTCACACATGTAAATAACCAAAAATACTTTCAAATTCATTAGAATCCACTTAAACAAGTAATTAAATACATTTCAACATGAATTAGCAGAGTGCACTTTTCTTTTGTTTACAATTTGGTTGCCAAACACACTACAGCTGATCGTTTGACACATTTACCAGAATTTACCAGCAAAAAATTCTCGGACTAAAACTGGTAACTTCTGACAGAGAGAGAACCGTATTTACTCTCTTTTTTGCCCTCTCAATAGTCAGAGAACCGAGTACGGGATCGATTTCCAGTAAAATCTGACTGATTCTGACTAGTCCGGATTCGTACGGGATCGCAACTATTGCTGTCCATAAGTACATGTGTACATATATCCATCAGTATATCAACGAAGCCCATTTGTTTCATCATACATACATATATCCATACAAACATATGTACATATGTATGTACGAATGGATGTAGGTAGAAGAAGCACGCTTGCTTCATTCATATATTGCTTGGTAGTGGCAGAGCTGAAATCAGTGATCGGACTTTCAAAAATTCTTTGTGGTAGAATCTGTAAAAAATGTGGTAGATTTCAAAAAAATGTGGTAGATCTCGTGTTTTGGATCAAACTTTGTACAAAAATTAAAAAACTTCTGCAAGGTTTCCCTTAAATTGAAAACTATTTAATTAGACTCTAAAAAAAAATTAATTTTAGTATAATAAAGTGCAAGATTGAAGTTGCTAAAAACTACACTTTGGCAATTTTTTAATTGAAAGTGTAAAGAGTTACTTCCTTTTCAAGATATTTTTCGAACATACTTTGCAACCTTGCGGAGTGCTGCCAGCTTTTCTTTTTATCACATCAGGATGTAGCGAACAAATGTGGCACGTTACAGAAACCGCAACTTGGGATTTGCAGATTTTGACAATTCTAAAGTAAAAGCAAGCAACGCCTCAGAAACTTTAGATGCACTGAAATTTGCTAATACTTTCACAAAAATCGCCGTTTTTTAACATTTTCGTTATTAATCTATATATATAAAAATGAAATGTTTATCGTATGACCGCGATGCCTCTCCAAACGGCTGAACCGATTTCAATTCTGTAAAAAGTACTTTCTAGGACCTTCTGTGTGGAAGGTTTTTCGATAAAAAAAAAATCAAAAGTTTTTGTTGTTGTTGCCAAAAAATTAAGAAAGCTGAGATGTCACAATTTCACAATTCCATAGAGTTTTCTGTATATTGTATGTCACTAAACTACTAAACGGCTGGACCGATTTGGTTCATATTTGGAATATATATCAGTACCTTGAAAAGAAATACTTCTACAAAAAAGTTGCTCGCTAGGTGGCGCTGAGGCCAGAAAATTCCTAAAAATTACATTTATTTGCTGATTTGGCTCATATTTAGAAAACAATTTAGCCAATGTAAAACAAATATTTGGGCTGGAACCTTACACGATAGGTGGCCCTGTGGCAGAGACATCCCCAAAAATTATTTTACGATAAGAGAAGGTTATATCTCCTCTATATTTGCGGAAGTATGTATATATCTATGTATGTGCCACGTTGCAGCCTAAACGGACTTACTGAATCGAACAAAATTTTGACACAGTATTGCCATGACTCCTGGGCCTATAATAGGGTTAAAAAAATTGGGATCCTACAAGGGGGCGTGGCACCTCCCACAGGCGTGAAATTTTTAATCAGCCATAACTACGGAACTATAAGCCACTTGACCTTGAAATTTGTTATACAGACATATAAATGGTAGGTGCTTATAAGAGGGTATATATAAATGAGTTTGTAGAAGGGGGCGTAGCACATCCCATATCCGTGGAATATTTTATCTGTTATAACTTCGGAACCTTAAGTCACACGAACTTGAAATTTGGTATGCAGACATATCAATGGTAGCTGCTTATAGGAGGGTATATATAAATGAGTTTGTAAAAGGGGGCGTGGCCCATCCCATAGGCGTTGAATTTTTTATCAGCTATAAGTTCAGAACCATAAGTCACACGAACTTGAAATTTGGTATGCAGACATTTTAATGGTAGGTGCTTATAGGAGGGTATATATAAAGGAGTTTGTAAAAGGGGGCGTGGCACATCCCATAGGCGTGGAATTTTTTATCAGCTATAACTTCGGAACCATGAGAAACCCGAACTTGAAATTTGATATGCAGGCATATAAATGGTAGGTTCTTATAGTAGGGTATGTATGTATAAACGGGTTTGTAAAAGGGGGCGTCGCACATTCCATATGCGCGAAATTTTTTATCAGCTATAATTTCGGAACCATAAGTCTCACAAACTCGAAATTTGATATGCAGACATTTCAATGGTAGGTTCTTTTAGGAGGGTATGTATAATCGAGTTTTTAGAAGGGGGCGTGGCACATTCCATATGCGTGGAATTTTTATCAGCTATAATTTCGGAACCATAAGTCACCCGAACTTGAAATTTGGTATGCAGACATATCAATCGTAGGTGCTTATAGGAGGGTGTATATAAATGATTTTGTAAAAGGGGGCGTCGCACATTTCATATGCGCGAAATTTTTGACCTGAAACTTCTTAGGCGGCGGTATCGCAAAAATGGAGAGTGAAATTTTTAAAACTGAAAACGTTACATGAGTGAGGAGGAAGATATAGGTAGTATAGGGAAGGGGAAAAAATAAATAAAGCGAAGCATGACGGGTACGAGTACCCACATATGTATATACGTATGTTTGAATGCACGTTTGAATGTATGCATATATATATGTATACATATATATGAATGTATGAACGAAATCATTGCGCATTTCAGCTCTGCCGCTACCAAGCAATATAAGTAACTATAAATGATGCAAGCGTGCTTCGCGTAACTACATCCATTCGTACATATGTACATATGTTTGTATGGATATATTTATTACCTCCCTTTTATTAGCTCGGGATGTAACTATGTAATATTGATGCGCCTAAAAGATGCAGCGATTTCTATTCTCAAGTTACATACCTGATGACAGTAGGAATGGAAATTATAATAGCGAGGTTTTAGTTTTTTAAACTATAATTTTATGATGAAGCAAATGGTCTTCGTTGATGTACTGATGGGCATATGTATGTACTTATGGAGAGCAATGTTTTCATGTATGTACATACATGTGTTTGAATCGGTGTATATTAGGCCGGGTCGATTTGTGGGGAGGCAAAAAAATCGCCCATTGCTCTGTGAAAATCATATTCTAGGGATCAAAATAAGAAACTTTGCCGAAGGAACCATACCTCTAAAACGAATTCTGATGTCCCCCAATTTGGGTCGAACTTTTGGGTAGGGGCAAATTTTGAAAAATCCCACTTTGACCCATTTAGAGTGCTCCAATCGAGTCCAAATGTATGACCGACCCCCACTAACTTTGGA
>NW_016158275.1:108776-114442 GCF_001687245.7 Rhagoletis zephyria | reverse complement strand
CCACCGTTTAATGATCCAAAAATTCCATCACATGTACAAGGAACGGAACGACATGTTCAATTGCTAGCTAGCGTTTCCAAACGGGTTATACCGGAAAATGTAGAGGCTGTTATGGCGACGACATTAGAGAGCCGTGCGAAATTGCCCAGACTTGAAAGTAAAAAAGACTTCAAACAATAATTTTTTTTAGTTTCTTTTCTATAACTCACTTAAATTAATTTTTTCATTTACATATGTTCTGACTAAATAAATTTCTTAAGAGAAAAAATAGATATTATTATAAATAAATAATAAATATTATTATAAATAAATAAATAAAAATAAAGAAAAAACATAGCCATTTAGCTGATTTTTTCATGTAAAGGCCAAAAATGGTGATTTTTTGAAATGATTGTATGGGGAACCCCCCAGGGGAGTTCCAGGGGGTGTACCACTGGCATGGGTGGATCGGCCGCCCAAAGTTAGTGGGGGTCAGTCATCCATTTGGACTCGATTGGAGCACTCTAAATGGGTCAAAGTGGGATTTTTCAAAATTTGCCCCTACCCAAAAGTTCGACCCAAATTGGGGGACATCAGAATTCGTTTTAGAGGTATGGTTCCTTCGGCAAAGTTTCTTATTTTTATCCCTAGAATACGATTTTCACAGAGCAATGAGCGATTTTAAATCGACCCGCCCTAGTGTATATATATTGTATTAACTCGTCCTTGCAAGGCCAAATTACTGCCCGTCTCCACAGGATAAAGTTTATATCTTGATACATATGTTAGAATATAAATAGCCAATGGAGACTGCTCATTGCTCTTCAAGAGCAATATATATCAGAGCTTATATCTTGCCATCTATTGCCGGCAATTTGGTAGTTTGACAGCTACATTTTCATTTGCTCGAAAACTTCGTGGCTGCAACATCATTATTGTTTTAATATAAAAGCAAAAATTGAGCTGTTTCCTGTTAAAATATTTGTAATTATGTACTTTAATGTAAAATAGCCTATTTTCAAGATATAAAAAGCCCACACAAATATTGCCACTGATATAAGTTATATCTAGCGACCAAAAAGACAGATGGGCAGCAATACATTTTATCCTGTGGAGACGGCCAGTTATATAAGGTAGTGTTACAGGAGCAGTTGAAATTTTCGCCCGATGTTTCTTAAAGAAAGCCATAAACGTAGCGACTGTTGGTTCAACTTGGTGTTATTATGCTATAGATTGCACCGTTTGAGGGCCTGTTGAATGAATTTATGTCTTGGTTGTATGAAAGATCAAAAAATTTGGATTTTCTGGCAAGTTGTACAACTTATCGCTACATTAATGGCCATGTTGTACAAACTCATTTAATTTGCGTTTATTATGTACACTAAATAACCGAAAATGGATAACTCAGCCGAAACTATGAAATTGTAAAAATGAGATTTTACAATGAGACTGCTCGCAAAATTGCAATGTTTGTAGGCAAAACGTCCAACTTGACTGCGGATTTGAACCAACGTTTTCGGCTTGCATCATGTCAAAAGGACGTGTTTGTTGTAATTCATTCTGTCATTTACTACCATTCGCGTAGGCCAATTCATGAAATCATTTCATGCGTTTGAGTAGAAAATGAATGAATGAACACCATTTCATGATTTCAATTAACGCGAAATAGAGTTTATGCACTTAGTTTTTACTCAGATCGATGAAATTATTTCGTGAATTGGACTACGCATACGTGCGTTACTTATGCTTTTAATTTATAAGGTAATTTTGTGTTTTCATACTTTTGCTACCACATGAATATATGAATTCGTGATAAGAATATATGAATTCGCCTTGGAAGATAGAAAGCGAGTAAGAATAAATGCCGAACAAAGGAAATTGTCTTCTTTCATCTTAAATAAATGCATTTTGCAAACAAAAGTGCGTACGTTACTTAGTGCCTTGGTAATGGCGAATTGGTAAGGATCTATTGATTGCATTATACAAAATTTCATTTATTTGTTAAACATACAATTACTTCCATTACAACCCGGTCCTATGGATGCTAGAAGCGCGAATTCATATACGGCGGTGTTACCGGAAAATGAATAAATAAATTATATGTACCTATATCAGAAAATTAATAAGAAAAAATGAAATTATTGTTCGATTTCTAACCAAACCTATGTATGTAACTCAATCGCCTAATGGTTTGCCGAACCGTAAACATCAGTTTACACATCCAATTTCGTGACTAGGTACCTGGTACTCACACCTTTTTTAAGAAGTTTCACTTCTATCATGTGTACGGTGTTACACACGCATTTCTTTTATCAGCTATAACTTCGCAACCTTAAGTAGCACACACTTGAAATTTGGTATGCAGACATAGCAGTAGTAGGTGCTTATAGGAGGGTATATATAAAGGAGTTTGTAAAAGGGGGCGTGGAACATCCCATAGGCGTGGAATTTTTTATCAGCTATAACTTCGGAACCGTAAGTCACATGAACTCGAAATTTGATATGCGGACATTTCAATGGTAGGTGCTTTTAGGAGGGTATGTATAAACGAGTTTTTAGAAGGGGGCGTGGCACATTCCATAGGGGTGGAATTTTTTATCAGCTATAATTTCGGAACCATAAGTCACCCGAACTTGAAATTTGGTATGCAGGCATATGGTAGGTGCTTTGGAGGGTATATATAAACGAGTTTGTTAAAGAGGGCGTGGCACATCCCATAGGCGTGGAATATTTTATCAGCTATAACTTCGGAACCGTAATTCCCATGAACTTGAAATTTGGTATGAAGGTATATCAATAGTTGTTGCTTATATGAGGGTATATATAAATGAGTTTGTAAAAGGGGGCCCGGCACATCCTATGAGCGTATCAGCTATAACTTCGGAACCATAAGTCCCATGAACTTGAAATTTGGTATCAAGGCATATCAATAGTAGGTGCTTATAAAAAGGTCTATATAAATGAGTTTGTAAAAGGGGTGTGGCGCATCTCATAGGCGTGAATATTTTTATCATCTATAACTTCGGAGACATAAGTCCCTCGAACTTGAAATTTAATATGCAGACATATCAATGGTAGGTGCTTATAGTAAGGTGTATATGAATGAGTTTATAAAAGGGGGCGTGGCACATCCCGTAGGCGTGGAATTTTTAATCAGCCATAAATTGGGAACCATATGTCACATGAACTTGAAATTTGGTATTCAGACATAGGTATCTATGGAAGGTGTTCAGAGTAAAGTATATATAAATGAGTTTGTAAAAGGGGGATATACATATATGTAGTCATATATTAGATAACTCGGATATTTAAAACTGTGTGTACTTTTTTTGAAACCTTACCGTCTTTAGCTTATTTTGAACTGGAAAATTAAATCGTTTTTTATTCCCGCGATGCTGTTAAACGAAAATGGTTCATTCATAATCAATAAAACTGCTTCCGAATTAAGCAACGTATAGGCAGCTTAACGGAATGTACTGTAGTAGACTAATTTTAATTTAGAAATACGATCGTTACCTTAATCCGCCTAATATTAATAATGGAACACGATTTGAAGTACAAGTGATGATCAATATATAATTTAGGTAAAGCACGATAAAGCTAAAAGTATGGCTCATAAGGATGCCTTAATGTAAACAAAGAAAATAGTTTGCCTCCTTTAAATTATGCTGAACTGAATATTTGTATTACTGTTTTATATTTTTATTTGTTTACCCCGAACGACGTCGGGTGCTCTGCTAGTCTATATATATAAAAATGAAATGTTTTTCGTATGACCGCGAAGCCTGACCAAACGGCTGAACCGATTTAAATTCTGTAAAAAGTACTTTCTTGGACCTTCTGTGTGGAAGGTTTTTCGATAAAAAAAAATCAAAACTTTTTGTTGTTGTTGCCAAAAAATTAAGAAAGCTAAGATGTCACAATTTCACAATTCCATAGAGTTTTCTGTATATTGTATGTCACTAAACTACTAAACGGCTGGACCGATTTGGTTCATATTTGGAATATATATCAGTACCTTGAAAAGAAATGCTTCTACAAAAAATTTGCTGGCTAGGTGGCGCTGGGGTCAGAATGTTCCTAAAAATTACATTTATTTGCTGATTTGGCTCATATTTAGAAAACAATTTAGTCAATTTAAAAGAAATATTTGGACTTGAAACTTACACGATAGGTGGCTCTGTGGACGAGACATCCCCAAAAATTATTTTATTTTTTGTGGAAGTATGTATGTTTGTATGTATATATGTATGTATGTGCCACGTTGCAGCCTAAAGGGACGGACAGAATCGAATAAAATTTTGACAGATTATTGCCATGACTCCTGGGCCTATAATAGGGTGAAAAAATTGGGATCCTACAAGGGGGCGGGGCACATCCCATAGGCTTGGAATTTTTTATCAGCTATAACTTCGGAACCTTAAGTCACACGAACTTGAAATTTGGTATGCAGACATTTTAATGGTAGGTGCTTATAGAAGGGTATATATAAATGAGTTTGTAAAAGGGGGCATGGCACATCGCATAGGCGTTGAATTTTTTATCAGCTATAACTTCGGAACCATAAGTCACACGAACTTGAAATTTGGTATGCAGACATTTTAATGGTAGGTGCTTATAGGAGGGTATATATAAAGGAGTTTGTAAAAGGGGGCGTGGCACATCCCATAGGCGTGGAATTTTTTATCAGCTATATTTGGGAACCATTAGTCCCACGAACTTGATATTTGATATGCAGATATATAAATCGTAGGTTCTTATAGCAGGGTATACATAAAAGAGTTTGTAAAAGGGGGCGTCGCACATTCCATATGCGCGAAATTTTTTTATCAGCTATAACTTCGGAACCATAAGTATCACAAACTTGAAATCTGGTATGCAGACATACCAATGGTAGGTGCCTATAGGAGGGTATATATAAAGGTCTTTGTAAAAGGAGCGTGGAACATCCCATAGGCGTGGAATTTTTTATCAGCTATAACTTCGGAACCGTAAGTCACATGAACTCGAAATTTGATATGCAGACATTTCAATGGTAGGTGCTTTTAGGAGGGTATGTATAAACGAGTTTTTAGAAGGGGGCGTGGCACATTCCATAGGCGTGGAATTTTTTATCAGCAATAATTTCGGAACCATAAGTCACCCGAACTTGAAATTTGGTATGCAGACATATCAATTGTAGCTGCTTATAGGAGGGTATATATAAACGAGTTTGTGAAAGGGGGCGTGGCACATTCCATAGGCGTGTAATCTTTTATAAGCTATAACTTCGGAACTACAAGTCCCACGAACTTAAAATTTGGTATCAAGGCATATCAATAGTTGGTGCTTATATGGGGGTTGATGAGTTTGTAAAAGGGGGAGTGGCACATCCTATGAGCGTATCAGCTATAACTTGGGAACCATAAGTCCCACGAGCTTGAAATTTTTATACAGACATATCAATGATACGTGTTTATAGGTGGGTATATACAGGGTGTCCCAGAAGTAACGTGCCAAACTTTAGGGCAAGGTAGGTGGGGGGGGTGAACTCACTGATAAACAAAAAATTTTCAGGTAAAAGTGTCACCGTTTTTGAAATATTTACATTTTTTCGAATTTAAAAAAAATCGTGCCTTTTCATGTGTTTTCTTTAACTGCAACTACAAACCGGGCAATACTTAGTAAATTTTTTATGTAAAATACTT
>NW_016158275.1:105864-107553 GCF_001687245.7 Rhagoletis zephyria | reverse complement strand
GTTCCTTTACTTTTCCTGTTATTCTCTTTTAGTGAGCGCATTTTGCTCACGCTCTGGCATTTTGACACTTTTCATATTTTAGTCCAAAAAGATAAGGAATGAACCTATTATTGCATCATGCTTGTGTGCGAGGTTTTGCTCACCAGTCAGTGCTCGGACTTTACCACATTTGTGGAATAGATAACACTTTTATTTATATAATATAAATATAATATAATTTATAATTACATTTCTACTACTTCTACCAGCGTAAGCTAAAAAACTTTCAGATCTTGAAACTTCTTTTTTTTTAATTTGTTCGTTTGCGCATTAATGAATGAGCATTTTCTACAACAAAAAACCACATTGCTTGCTGCGACGTCGACACATGTATAATATGATCCTCTTCGTGCGTCTTACGATAATTGACGATTGACTGATGCTTTGCTAGTACTTCGGCAAAGCAAATCAAATCAGTTGCTGCTGAGACTTCACTGCGCAATTATTCGAATAATACACACATAAAATGTTTTGGGAGGAATGGGAAATAATTTTTTTTTGCATAGAAAACATGGATGGGTGTGCGCAATGCGTTATCTGCTATCGCGTTTAGAGTCGCAATGTTATATCTTTTTTAAAAAGACATTACAAACTGTATCATAGTCATTTTGAAAAGGTGAAAGAGGTTCATCGAGCACTGAAGCTTTTAGAATTAAAAGCAGCGTTCTTTATTAAGTTTATGATTGAAAGTAATATACATCAACACGAAAATTATCAATGTCTTTTAGAAAATGATTCTCTATCAGAAAATGATAGATCATTTCTAAAAAAAGCATCTTATTCCGTCGCTTTAGCTTTTTACTTAGAATTTCTAGAAAAGTTTTAGGTATGTAGTTTTATAACCCATTAAAATTTAGTAGCGCAAAGTGTAAATTTCAAGCGCTAGGAAATCGCGTTGGTTTTTTATGATTGGCAATTTCTTTTATATGGAAGAAAATGCCTAGCACCGTCAGCAAACAAAGATAAACAATAAATAAACAAAAATATAAATAGCCAAAACTGGTCAAAATGTCACTTAACTTAATCAGCTGACCACACGTGCATATAACATATTCATAAATTTCTTTATTTGAATCTACCACATTGTTTTGGAATGTACCACAATTTTTCATGCTTATTTATCACTAAGAAAACTTTTGGTGTCCGAACACTCTCAACAGCTACTGATTTGATTTGCTTTGCCGAAATACCAGCGAAGCATCAGTCAATCGTCAATTCTCGTAAGCCGCACGAAGACGATGATAGTATAGATGTGTCGACGTCGCAGCAAGTAGCATTTTGATGCCCAATTACCAGCGTTGCCATTTTAGCCGTTTTCCGGCTAGATTTAGCCGGTTTTGATAGCAACTAGCCGGAGAAAATTCGATCTAGCCGGCAGCCGATTTGTTAGCCGGTTTGTAAAAAAAAGTTAGCCGTTTTTAGCCGATTTTACTATTTGCCTAATTTTCAGGTGCAAAAAGTAAACAAGTTGTTCGAAAGCAATAATGCAGACCCAATGAAGATTTTTAATGAACTCAATGTTTTACTTTCGCATCTATGCTCCCTAGTGGTTATTAGCGCGGACACATTTGATCCTATATGCTCCCCGTTGGAACCATACCTTGCTCCATTTCCTCAGTTTTATCACAGTTTTGAAGAGTATTTAAAAAC
>NW_016158275.1:93494-97738 GCF_001687245.7 Rhagoletis zephyria | reverse complement strand
TTTTTTTTCGGGCAGTAGGACACTAGCGTACAATCTTCTTGGAAACCAAAAATACTTGACTTTTCTTCACGATTCTTCCTGCCATACTTGGCCGGATTACTAGGAATGAATTGTTTAAACGCGCACCGTCCTGTGAACGCCAATAGTTGTTCATCTACAGTAAGAAACACACTACCAATGAAATTACTTTGAAAATTTACCAGAAACACTTCAAAAAGTTCTCTAATAGGCGCCAGCTTATCAATTTCCCTTCTCTGATTTCTTGTATCTATGTTGTCAAACCGCAGACATCTTATTAGAAATCGAAACCGTTTCTCGCTCATCGCTAGGTAGCATGACTCAACCCCGTTTCCTTGGGAATTATCCCAAATTTTATGAAGATTTTTTCTAGAGCTTCTAAGAGCTCCAATCAAAAACAAAATACCAATGAAAGCGCGAATTTCAGTCTCATCAGTTTCTCTTGCGTCTTGATTTCGTCTATCTTCTTGAAAGTTACTTCGAACTTTTTGAATATAAAATTTGTAGAAACAGTTATTGTTCTTACAACTGAATCATTCACAAATAACTTGAGGCATTCAATTTTTGTTTCAACATTGCGCGCATTACCTTTTGTACCCGCCAAAAGTTTTATGATATTGTGAGAACGAACACGAACTTGCAAATTGGGTCTGGGTTTCTTCCATTTAGTNCGCTGTGCTCACTGCAGTTTTCATTTTGTTTAGTGGATTTCTAACTCGAACATAGTTCCCGTCATCAATCAATTTGTGCATGCCATCATCGTAGTCACTTTTGATTAATACTATCGCACAATTGCCTTTATGAGCCTTGGTAATGTAAATGTCTTTTTTATGTAGCGATTTTACGGCTTCGTACATTTCAAATGTCTCATTTGATGGTTTGCAGGTTGCTCTGAATGGTAAATTTTGTTTGAGATTCTCACGCAATGTATCGCCTTTTTCGAGTTCTAATTTGGAAATAGCAATCTCGGCGTCAATAATCTGTTCTTTCAATGGCAACGATTTGTGTGGTAGAGCGAAATTTAAGCCTTTGTTTAAGAGGTTGATTTCTTTTTCATCTCATGTGATATCAGATTTAGTTAACAAAAAATTGTCGATGAATTTACTCGCATTGGTGGTCGGGAGTGGTTTGCAATTTTTCTTTTTTAGTTGTCGTATTTTAGAAAAGCATAAAATCAATGCTTGGAAAAGCTTAAAATCAATTAAAATAACTTTAAACTAATCGTCTCTGAATTAAATCGCAACCACTTAAACATTTTAGAGTCGATGCACCTTTATTTACATAGGAAAAACAATGTACATAAATCGCGACGTAGGTCCACATTTCTCTTCTCTATTCACTCTTCTTGATTTTGAAGTAAACTAGTATTATATTTATGTATGTACATCTGTATTGTATTTATGTATATATTGGTCAACGCTTTTTCGTTCTTCCATTTGCCGCTTTCAGATCACATTTTTTGATTAAGTTTTAGTTGAAATTCTGAGTCTGTCTGAGGATGATGTCTATGAGACATCGAAACAATTGTAATCAAATTTTAATAAATTACTAAATGACTATAAGTTGTTTTCTTGTATTTCAATTCAATTGGTTATATACATAAGTCATTTATTGCTCAAAATTCATCTTAAAATTGGACATTATATTATGACTATCACCAAGTCCTGTGAGCTAAACCTATCCTATCGGATTGGATTTCAAAGATTGAAGCAAAAAATTTGTCGGTTAAAGTCTGATGTGTGGTTTTTATCACAATGTAAGCGTCAAAAACGTATTCCAAAGTTCATCGACTCAAATTTGCGATCAAATTTAAAAACTGCGGCATCAGAAAAATCTATTTCATACACCAAACAGCTTTGGTTGTGCAAAGAAATAAAATATAAAACATCAGCGCTGCATTCGTGTCAACTACAATTGTATAAATTGCATACATATTTGGTAGAGGTGTCAAACTATCGCTAGTCACATCATCGATAGTTTTGATAGTTTTCTGAAAAACTATCAATATTCACGATAGTCTCGAAAACACAGAACTATCGATAGCACTATCGATAGCGCTAAATCAGTTAGGTTGCTTTGTTTTTACAGGATAATAGTGAAATAAATATTATCTTATAAAAGTTATAATCATTCAAAATTAAGTAAATGCTTAGCCAAAATACTTCTCTTTTTAGAAAGTTCAAGAACAAACATAAGTTATTCAAATTAAAAAATTCAAATAATTTCAAAATAATTGGTAGAGATGATCCATAGTCATACCAAACTATCGATATTTTTGATAGTATAAGAAAAAAACTATCAATGAGTATTGATAGTCTAAAAAAATTGAAACTATCGATACTATCGATAGTGCCATCGACAGTTTGACAACTCTAATATTTGGCAAATATTACTCCAGCGTTTATATGGGAGGATTTCTTCAACAAAGTATTTTCAATTTCTGAGAAACTTTACAGTGATTTGCTATGGAAAAAGAGAGCTAAAATACGATAACTGAAAAAGGAAAATTGCAAACAACTTCCGACCACCAATGCGAGTAAATTCATCGACAGATGAAATAAATCTGATGTCACATTAGATGAAAAAGAAATCAACCGCTTAAACAAAGGCTTAAATTTCGCTCTACCACACAAATCGTTGCCATTGAAGGAACAAATTATTGACGCCGAGATTGCTATTTCCAAATTAGAACTCGACAAAGGCGATACATTGCGTGAGAATCTCAAACAAAGTTTACCTTTGAGAGCAACCTACAAACCATCAAAAGAGACACTTGAAATGTACGAAGCCGTAAAATCTCTTAATAAAAAAGACACTTACATTACCAAGTCTGATAAAGGCAATTGTGTGATAGTATTAAACAAAAGTGACTACGAAGATGGTATGAAATAATTGATTGATTACGGGAACTATGTTAGAGTTAGAAATTCACGGAACAAAATGAACACTGCAGTGAGCACAGCCATTAAAAATCGTTCAGAGTTGTTTGGTGTTTTTTGGAAAAGTCGCATGATTGTTTCACATTCCCGTGTACCTTCAATTTATGGCTTTTTTAAGATACACAAACCAGGTAATAACTATCGTCCGATTGTCTCCATTACACTGGACCACAAATTTCAACTTTTTCTCTTTACCAGAAACGCCGTTATGAAATTCTTATGTAAAATCACCCCCTGATTCCGAAAATCAGGTTATTTTTAATTCTATGGTACCGTTTTTGAGATATTTGCAATTTACCGTTTTTGCAAAAAAAAAAAATTGGGTCCACTTTATCATATATATCTCAAGAACGAATTAAGCAATTCCAAAACGCTTGAAGCTTTTAAAAGGTAATAAAATTTGCTATAAACTGTGCATACAACACTTTTTGCTAGGCCCTGTAGATTCAAAGATAACGAACAATCATTACCGATTTTTTCAATTTTGTTTGTAAAAATATAAAAAAAATTGTACTTTAGGGGGAAGGATCTCGAAAACCTTTTATTTTTTTGCAGATTTTTTTTCTCCCTAAGCTCTGTTGTATTACAAAAAAAATAAGCTATCATCGAAGAAAATCGATGCAAAACTACGTAAGTTATAAGCGATCAAATAAAAATACCCAGGTTCGCAACTTCAATGTATGTACCTATACATACATACATATATTAAAGGTATAAAGTGCAAGTGAGATATTATCCGGATAAACGAATAACACCATAACAATGATAACACTTTTTCTTTAAATAAATCAAATAGTACTTTTAATACTCGAATTGTATTATAGTAAGTAGAGTGGTTGCATCGAAAGGAAGAGTGGTTGGGTTCGAAACCTGCTGTAGGCATGTAGTTATAAACATGTATTTCCGTCAGTTATGTGTAAGTATGCAGGTAGATTTTCAAAATTATAAGACACAGAAAATTTCTAAAGCCTACATCTAAAACAGGTAGTATTTTCTTTTCCCGGCTTGTTACAAAAAGGAACCTTTCTGTCTAGGTAAGATTTGTTTTTTTTCAATTTTATACTTGTTCCGAGTATAAATATGAGTTAATGCGCTTTGAAACTTCATAACATCTTCAAGGCTCGCCGGAGATAGTAAAAGGAATGAGTAAAAGGACGCGAGAATTTGAGTGTAATAAGGATCCAGATATGTTCTGTTTCATGTGTGGCCAATATACTATCATAAGGCGACGACGAGTGTTCTCAGATCATATCAAAACTTTATACTCCAAGTATTTTGGAATTGAGC
>NW_016158275.1:91455-93469 GCF_001687245.7 Rhagoletis zephyria | reverse complement strand
GTGACTACTAAGATGGCATGAAATAATTGATTGATTACGGGAACTATGTTAGAGTTAGAAATTCACGGAACAAAATGAACACTGCAGTGAGCACAGCCATTAAAAATCGTTCAGAGTTGTTTGGTGTTTTTTGGAAAAGTCGCATGATTGTTTCACATTCCCGTGTACCTTCAATTTATGGCTTTTTTAAGATACACAAACCAGGTAATAACTATCGTCCGATTGTCTCCATTANAAAATCTGATCCCTTTTCAATCAAAAATTTCTTTTGAATTGGTCAATGCATTGGTGTTCATTTGTGCGATAATCAACAGCTTGTTTCGTTTGACATTAGATCTTACTTTCGAATGTACCTAGAGAAGGCGCGCTCATGGCTCTACGTGANTGTTCATTTGTGCGATAATCAACAGCTTGTTTCGTTTGACATTAAATCTTACTTTCGAATGTACCTAGAGAAGGCGCGCTCATGGCTCTACGTGATTGGTTGGATCGCCAAAATATTAACCCTTTGGAAAAACAAGCGTTTTTGCAGTTGACGAAGATGAGCTTTGAACAGTCTTATTTCCAATTTCGTGAAATATTTTATTTGCAAAAGGATGGTCTACCGATGGGTCATGTATTAACCCTCCATTAGGCACGTGGTCTACGATCGTAGACCACATCTTTNATTGGTTGGATCGCCAAAATATTAACCCTTTGGAAAAACAAGCGTTTTTGCAGTTGACGAAGATGAGCTTTGTACAGTCTTATTTCCAATTTCGTGAAATATTTTATTTGCAAAAGGATGGTCTACCGATGGGTCATGTATTAACCCTCCATTAGGCACGTGGTCTACGATCGTAGACCACATCTTTTTAAACTTGTGCAACTCTTTAAATTTATTTTTAAATTATCCAGTGTTTTTATTAGCTGTTGGAAATTAATCTCTTTAGCCAATCAGTGTATTCGGTGCGGTTTCGTCGTACAGTTGTAAATTCTATCAACGTTCAAACGTTGCCGGTCTACATATGTAGACCACCTGACTAACGACGTCACATTTTCTTGCTGCAGTATTGCATGTTATATTAACTTTTTGCATTGAATTCAGGTAAGTTATTCTTATTATTTTTGATACAAGTGTGCTAATTCAGTTTACTTCAGATAATATTATGTGCGATTCCAAGAAAAGGCGAGTAGAAAGGAGCAGCAATCCCGAAGTATGGCAGAGATGGATCGGTAAACTGTCGAGTGGGGAAGAAAGCGCTGTTGATCAAGAAGATGAGTCCGAGGTTGATGTAGATATGTATGTGAATGCGGATACTGCTGAAGAGAGTGATCACGAGACAGAATCTGAACTAGAAGGATCAGACTTTGATGAAATATTTTCAAACGATTCTGGCGAAGCTCATCCCACAAAATTTTATTTTGGAAAAGATAATGTTACTAAATGGAAGAAACCCAGACCCAATTTGCAAGTNATTTTATGTTGGAAAAGATAATGTTACTAAATGGAAGAAACCCAGACCCAATTTGCAAGTTCGTGTTCGTTCTCACAATATCATAAAACTTTTGGCGGGTACAAAAGGTAATGCGCGCAATGTTGAAACAAAAATTGAATGCCTCAAGTTATTTGTGAATGATTCAGTTGTAAGAACAATAACTGTTTCTACAAATTTTATATTCAAAAAGTTCGAAGTAACTTTCAAGAAGATAGACGAAATCAAGACGCAAGAGAAACTGATGAGACTGAAATTCGCGCTTTCATTGGTATTTTGTTTTTGATTGGAGCTCTTAGAAGCTCTAGAAAAAATCTTCATAAAATTTGGGATAATTCCCAAGGAAACGGGGTTGAGTCATGCTACCTAGCGATGAGCGAGAAACGGTTTCGATTTCTAATAAGATGTCTGCGGTTTGACAACATAGATACAAGAAATCAGAGAAGGGAAATTGATAAGCTGGCGCCTATTAGAGAACTTTTTGAAGTGTTTCTGGTAAATTTTCAAAGTAATTTCATTGGTAGTGAGTTTCTTACTGT
>NW_016158275.1:88999-91262 GCF_001687245.7 Rhagoletis zephyria | reverse complement strand
TTTTCCGAAATACTTTGGTGGACGTCTTAAAATATAATAAAATTTGTAATCCCGGCGGAAAAACCGCAACTTTTTTTTGGTGATGCAGTCTAATGTACATACATACATATATGCATATACCTTTTGAGCAAATACTTACTGCTACAAGATTCAAAATCCATTGATCGAAAAGCAAGCAGCTTCATGCCAATTTTTCCGCTTTTAANAAATTGTAATCAAATTTAAATAAATTACTAAATGACTATAAGATGTTTTCTTGTATTTCAATTCAATTGATTATATACATAAGTCATTTATTGCTCAAAATTCATCTTAAAATTAGACATTATATTATGACTTTCACCAAGTCCTGTGAGCTAAACCGATCCGATCGGATTGGATTTCAAAGATTGAAGCAAAAAATTTGTCGGTTAAAGTCTGATGTGTGGTTTTTATCACAATGTAAGCGTCAAAAACTTATTCCAAAGTTCATCGACTCAAATTTGCGATCAAATTTAAAAACTGTGGCAGCAGAAAAATCTACACTAAACAGCTTTGGATGTGCAAAGAAATAAAATATAAAACATCAGCGCTGCATTCGTGTCAACTACAATTGTATAAAGTGCATACATATTTGGCAAATATTACTCCAGCGTTTATATGGGACGATTTCCTCACCAAAGTATTTTCGATTTAAATATTTGGCAAATATTACTCCAGCATTTATATGGGACTATTTCTTCAACAAAGTATTTTCAATTTCTGAGAAACTTTACAGTGATTTGCTATGAAAAAAGGGAACTAAAATACGACAACTAAAAAAGAAAAATTGCAAACAACTCCCGACCACCAATGCGAGTAAATTCATCGACAATTATTTGATAAATAAATCTCATGTCACATTAGATGAAAAAGAAATCAACCTCTTAAAGAAAGGCTTAAATTTTGCTCTACCACACAAATCGTTGCCATTGAAGGAACAAATTATTGACGCCGAGATTGCTATTTCCAACTTAGAACTCGACAAAGGCGATACATTGCGTTAGAATCTCAAACAAAGTTTATCATTGAGAGCAACCTGCAAACAATCAAAAAAAAAATACTTGAAATGTACGAAGCCGTAAAATCGCTAAATAAAAAAGACATTTACATTACCAAGGCTGATAAAAGCAATTGCGTGATAGTATTAAACAAAAGTGACTACGATGATGGCATGCAAAAATTGATTGATGACGGGACGTATGTTCGAGTTAGAAATCCACTGAACAAAATGTAAACTGCAGTGAGCACAGCCATTAAAAATCATGCAGAGTTTGGTGTTTTTTGGAAAAGTCGCATGATTGTTTCACATTCCCGTGTACCTTCAATTTGTGGCCTTTTAAGCTACACAAACCAGGTAATAACTATCGTCCGATCGTCTCCATTATTAACGCCCCGCATTCCGCTATTTCGAGACGGCTGGGTGAAAAATACAGAAAAATTAAACAATCAGATCCCTTTTCAATCAAAAATTCGTTTGAATTTGTGAATGCATTGGATGGTGTTCGTTTGTGCGATAATAAACAGCTTGTTTCGTTTAACATTAAATCTTATTTTTCGAATGTACCTAGAGAAGGCGCGCTCGTGGCTCTACGTGATGGGTTGGATCGCCAAAATATTAACTCTTTTGAAAAACAGGCATTATTGCAGTTGCCGAAAATGAGCATAGAATAGTGTTATTTCCAATTTCATGAAATATTTTATTGGCAAAAGGATGGTCTACCGATGGGTCACGTATTAAGTCCATTTTTATGTAATTTATTTATAGTAACCGTTGAACAAAACATATACACATATACCATCGATATGGTGACGACTGTTTCGCAGTTGCTGCTGCGGATAAAATTGACGACACTTTGCAAATGTTCAACTCAATTTGTAATGAGAAACAATTTACTTGCGAGAGAGAGGTAGACAAAAAGCTCCCGTTTTTCGATATACTAATTGAGCGGGATAGTGACAACAGTATTGTATTTGATATTTTTCGTAAGAGCACAACGACATATAGATACAATCCCATCGAGTCAAATCACCATCAATCCCACAAGCAAGGCGAATTAATATAAGGTGATAGCAGGAATAAAAAAACAAAAATTTACATGTATTTTGTTTTTGCTTTGGCGGCATAAACTGTCAAAATCTGTAAGAGTGTGTGTAGAAATTCAAACAAAATTTTTCAATTTGATATCAGAAGCCGTGCGGCGAAACACATACACAAAATCAGCTGAGCTAGTAACACCACCTT
>NW_016158275.1:78516-88974 GCF_001687245.7 Rhagoletis zephyria | reverse complement strand
TTATAGACATATGAAATCTTTAGCGGGTTCCAAATCAATTGTTAGTAAAGAACCTTTATTTAAATTATGGAGTAGGAAGTTACCGCAACAAATACAAATTCATATAACTTCTTGTAGTAATCAAAGTACTGAAGAAATTATTTCTCTTGCAGATAAATTATTTGATTTGATAAATAAACCTCAATCGTCTAAAGCTTTTAATGTCGCTAGCGTAGAAAATAATAATAATATTCTTGAACAGTGCATTAGAAATTAACTGAGTTAACTACAGCCATTTACCAAAATCTTAACACAATTACAGAAGATATTAATGAATTACAAATTAGATCAAGATCTAGAGATAGAAGTCGTTCTAAATCAAGAAAGTTTTCTAGATCTAGAAACGATATTAACCAAAATATTTGTTGGTATCATAGAAAATTTAAAAATAATGCTTTTAAATGCATTTAACCATGTAATTTTAACAAAAATAGAAATGACGAAAATTCTAATGTTTTAAACTAGACCGTTCCATTATGACGGGGGCTAATAATGGAAATGAAGTTAAGCCATCTCGCCGCCTATTTATGATAAATCCAATAAATTAAATTTTTTTTATCGATACTGGTGCAATCGTTTCGGTTATTCCTTCTTCAAAATTCAAATCACATAAAATAAATTCAGATCTTAATTTGACTGCAGCTAACGGTTCTTCTATTAAAACTTATAGTACAAAACTTTTAAAAATTAATCTAGGTTTAAGACGCGATTTTGAATTCCCTTTTATATTAGCGGATATTTCAACACCAATCATAGGCGCTAACTTTTTAGAGAAATTTGGTATATTAGTTGATATTAAAAATAGAGAAACTACTGATTCAACAACACAATTGAAAGTTTCTGGATCATCTGGTTTTTGCGACATATTTTCGACATATTTTCAATAAGGAAAATAAATTTTCTAAACTTTTAAATGATTTTCCTTCAATTACTTGTGAACCAGATTACACTAAACCAGTGCAACACCAAACGGTCCACAGAATTGAAACAAAAGGAGTGCTACCTTTCTCTAAACCTTGTCGTCTTGATCCAATTAAATTTAAAATAGCAAAAACAGAATTTGAATTTTTAGTTAAAACAGGTATATGTAGGCCTTCACACTCTCACATTGCATCTCCTTTACATGTAGTTCCAAAAAAAGAACCAAATGATTGGAGACCTTGTGGAGATTATAGAAGACTTAATTGCATTACTATTCCAGATCGTTATCCGTTACCTCACATTCATGATTTGATTATTGATTTAAAGAACAAACAAATATTTTCAAAAATTGATTTTGTTCGTGCATATCATCAAATACTGATGGCTGAAGAAGATATACATAAAAGAGCAATTACTACACTGTTTGGAGTGTTTGAGTTCGTACGGATGCCTTTCGAACTACGAAAAATTTAAAATCTGTTTTTGAAAGACTTGGAAAATATAACTTGAATATTAAACCTAGTAAATGCATTTTCGGAACAAGTAAATTAGATTTTCTTAGTTATGAAATTTCAAGTGAAGGAATAAGACCTTCTTTCAAACGAGTTGAGGCAATAACTAATTTTGAAAAACCACTTTCAATAAATAAATTACAAAAATGTCTAGGTGTGGTGAATTATTACCATAGATATGTTAAGTTGTTAGCATCAGAACTTAGTCCTCTGCACGAAATGTTAACATTAGCAACTAAAAATAAACTTAAACAATTAAATTGGACAGAAAATACAACTACAGCTTTTGAAAATGTGAAGAAACTTTTTACACAGAAAACTTTACTTACTCATTTTGATAAAAATGGCAATTTATCACTTGCTGTAGACGCATCGAATGTAGCAATCAGTGCGGTTTTACAACAAATGAGTATCGACATTTTAGAACCACTTGCGTATTTTTCACGAAAATTATATTCTACAGAAATTAATTACTCTACATTTGATAGAGAACTTCTAGCGATATACAATTCAATTAAACATTTTCTAGAAGGTAGAACATTCACTGTTTACACTGATCGTAAACCTTTAACAAATATTCTAAATTCGAAATCAGACATATCACCTCGACAAATTCGACACTTAGAGTACATTGCACAATTTTCAGATAACACTCAATACATTTCTGGAAAAGAAAACATAGTTGCTGATACCCTTTAACTTGTTCCAGATGTCAACACGATTTTAGCCCAAGACATAAATTTTCAAACATCATTCGAGGAACAAAAAAAGATCAAACACTTTATGACATAATAGCTGACCAAAATTCCAACAGTTATTTAAAAGAAACTAATATTCCAGTACTTAATCTTAATATTTGGTGTGATATTTCTCAACAGCCTTTTAGACCATTTGTTCCGAATTCTATGAGAAAAATCATGTTTGATAAAATTCATTCTTTATCACATCCAAGTGTCCGTACAACTAGGTGTTTGATTCAATCAAAATATATTAGGCCTAATATGTGCAAAGAAATGAATAATTGGACTTCTACTTGTATAAGTTTGTCAAAAATCTAAATTTTTTAAACATACTAAGACGCCTGTGCAAAAAATTGGCATTCCATCTGGACGATTTGAACATATTCATATGGATCTTGTTGGTCGATTACCTGTGTCAAAAGAAAATCGTTACATTTTACCTATCATTGATAGACATACACGTTGGCCAGGGGCATATCCACTTAGGGATATTTCAGATAATTCTATAGCAACATTTGATCAAAATTACGTTCCTCGTTTTGGCATTCCACTTTATATAACAGTAGATCAAGGATCACAGTTTACATCAAAATTGTTCACAGAATTAACTAAATTATTAGGATCACACAAAATTCATACGCCCCATATCATCCTCAATCAAATGGAATGATTGAAAGACTTCATAGGACATTAAAAACTGCTATTACTGCTTCAGATGATTCTACCCACTGGTCTGAAATTCTTCCTTGGATATTACTAGGACTACGTACGTCTATTAAAGAAGATTTAAAATGCTCTTCTGCAGAATTAGTTTTTGGCCAAACATTAAGATTACCAAGTGAATTAGTTGTTTCGAACAGTTATAATAATAATGTCTAATTTTAAGATGAATTTTGAGCAATAAATGACTTATGTATATAATCAATTGAATTGGAATACAAGAAAACACCTTATAGTCATTTAGTAATTTATTTAAATTGTATTACAATTGTTTCGATGTCTCACAGACATCACCCTCAGACAGAGTCAGAATTTCAACTAAAACTAAAACAAAAAAATGTGATGTGAATGCGTCAAATGGAAGAACGAAAAAGCGTTGACCAATTCATACATAAAGACAAAACATATGTACATACATAAATACAATAATAGTTTACTTCAAAATCAAGAAGAGTGAATAGAGAAGAGAAATGTGGACCTACGTTGCGATTTACTTTGTTTTTCCTATGTAAATAAATCTGCATAGACTCTAAAATGTTTAAGCGGTTGCGATTTAATTCAGAGGCGATTAGTTTAAAGTTATTTTCATTGATTTTATGCTTTTCCAGCAAAATATGTTCTGCCAGGCCACTTTTATACGGTTCGATATTTTTTATACTATTTAAATGGTCGTTTAATCTAATCTTTAAACACCGGCAAGTTTGACCTACATAAACACAATGACAAGAATCACAGTTACCCTGCAAACCAAAGTTTCCGAAATCTTAACGAAATCTTTAGGAGTATCTCATTTCTGTAACGAGTTTTTTACGAATCTTCAAAGAAAATTGTATGAAGGGTTTGACATGAACTCGTAAAGAAATTTCTGTATGAAAACTAAAGAAAATTCTGAAAAAATTCTGCAAGAAATTCTTCACATAGCAGCATTATTTTCATTGCTTTACCGATTTTCTTCCGAAAATTCTTAAAGGAATCGAAGTGTGCACAGTTTATTTCATTTTAGAAAATTCGGCAAAAAATCGGATGAGATCTTTACGAATTCTTTCAAATTTCTCTACAATTCAGAATACTCTGAAAAAATGGTTTGCATGGTAGCTATACTAACGCATTTATCTTTTGTAGAACACAACAATGATTTTAATTTCGTATTACTTATTGGAGCTAACAAAATATTTTCTTTCTTTAAAACATTTGGAAAACAACTAAAATTATTGGAATTGTACAACACAGAACAACGTTTTAAATCAAATTTTCTTTTCAAAAAACGAAAATACAAGACTTTTTGATTTACGTTTTGATTATTTGTCAATTAAACGATCTATGGTTGACGTGGTGTAGCCATTAAGATTAGCGATACGAACGATTGTGTTTCATTCCGCAACGAAATCCTCTGTTGACAATGGGATGTTTACAAGGCGATGTATCATAGAGTTGAACGCTGCATGCTTGTGGGCAAGGCGAATTTATATAGTGTTATTTCCAATTTCATGAAATATTTTATTGGCAAAAGGATGGTCTACCGATGGGTCACGTATTAAGTCCATTTTTATGTAATTTATTTATAGTAACCGTTGAACAAAACATATACACATATACCATCGATATGGTGACGACTGTTTCGCAGTTGCTGCTGCGGATAAAATTGACGACACTTTGCAAATGTTCAACTCAATTTGTAATGAGAAACAATTTACTTGCGAGAGAGAGGTAGACAAAAAGCTCCCGTTTTTCGATATACTAATTGAGCGGGATAGTGACAACAGTATTGTATTTGATATTTTTCGTAAGAGCACAACGACATATAGATACAATCCCATCGAGTCAAATCACCATCAATCCCACAAGCAAGGCGAATTAATATAAGGTGATAGCAGGAATAAAAAAACAAAAATTTACATGTATTTTGTTTTTGCTTTGGCGGCATAAACTGTCAAAATCTGTAAGAGTGTGTGTAGAAATTCAAACAAAATTTTTCAATTTGATATCAGAAGCCGTGCGGCGAAACACATACACAAAATCAGCTGAGCTAGTAACACCACCTTATATAAATTCGCCTTGCCCACAAGCATGCAGCGTTCAACTCTATGATACATCGCCTTGTAAACATCCCATTGTCAACAGAGGATTTCGTTGCGGAATGAAACACAATCGTTCGTATCGCTAATCTTAATGGCTACACCACGTCAACCATAGATCGTTTAATTGACAAATAATCAAAACGTAAATCAAAAAGTCTTGTATTTTCGTTTTTTGAAAAGAAAATTTGATTTAAAACGTTGTTCTGTGTTGTACAATTCCAATAATTTTAGTTGTTTTCCAAATGTTTTAAAGAAAGAAAATATTTAGTTAGCTCCAATAAGTAATACGAAATTAAAATCATTGTTGTGTTCTACAAAAGATAAATGCGTTAGTATTGAAAAACCAGGTGTCTATATAGCTAACTGTGATTCTTGTCATTGTGTTTATGTAGGTCAAACTTGCCGGTGTTTAAAGATTAGATTAAACGACCATTTAAATAGTATAAAAAATATCGAACCATATAAAAGTGGCGTGGCAGAACATATTTTGTTGGAAAAGCATAAACTCAATGAAAATAACTTTAAACTAATCGCCTCTGAATTAAATCGCAACCGCTTAAACATTTTAGAGTCTATGCACATTTATTTACATAGGAAAAACAATGTAAATCGCGACGTAGGTCCACATTTCCCTTCTCTATTCACTCTTCTTGATTTTGAAGTAAACTAGTATTGTATGTATGTATGTATATTAGACTGCATCACTCCCCATANTTCTCTTCTCTATTCACTCTTCTTGATTTTGAAGTAAACTATTATTGTATTTATGTATGTACATATGTTTTGTCTTTATGTATGAATTGGTCAACGCTTTTTCGTTCTTCCATTTGACGCATTCACATCACATTTTTTTGTTTTAGTTTTAGTTGAAATTCTGACTCTGTCTGAGGGTGATGTCTGTGAGACATCGAAACAATTGTAATACAATTTAAATAAATTACTAAATGACTATAAGGTGTTTTCTTGTATTCCAATTCAATTGATTATATACATAAGTCATTTATTGCTCAAAATTCATCTTAAAATTAGACATTATTATTATAACTGTTCGAAACAACTAATTCACTTGGTAATCTTAATGTTTGGCCAAAAACTAATTCTGCAGAAGAGCATTTTAAATCTTCTTTAATAGACGTACGTAGTCCTAGTAATATCCAAGGAAGAATTTCAGACCAGTGGGTAGAATCATCTGAAGCAGTAATAGCAGTTTTTAATGTCCTATGAAGTCTTTCAATCATTCCATTTGATTGAGGATGATATGGGGCGTATGAATTTTGTGTGATCCTAATAATTTAGTTAATTCTGTGAACAATTTTGATGTAAACTGTGATCCTTGATCTACTGTTATATAAAGTGGAATGCCAAAACGAGGAACGTAATTTTGATCAAATGTTGCTATAGAATTATCTGAAATATCCCTAAGTGGATATGCCCCTGGCCAACGTGTATGTCTATCAATGATAGGTAAAATGTAACGATTTTCTTTTGACACAGGTAATCGACCAACAAGATCCATATGAATATGTTCAAATCGTCCAGATGGAATGCCAATTTTTTGCACAGGCGTCTTAGTATGTTTAAAAAATTTAGATTTTTGACAAACTTATACAAGTAGAAGTCCAATTATTCATTTCTTTGCACATATTAGGCCTAATATATTTTGATTGAATCAAACACCTAGTTGTACGGACACTTGGATGTGATAAAGAATGAATTTTATCAAACATGATTTTTCTCATAGAATTCGGAACAAATGGTCTAAAAGGCTGTTGAGAAATATCACACCAAATATTAAGATTAAGTACTGGAATATTAGTTTCTTTTAAATAACTGTTGGAATTTTGGTCAGCTATTATGTCATAAAGTGTTTGATCTTTTTTTGTTCCTCGAATGATGTTTGAAAATTTATGTCTTGGGCTAAAATCGTGTTGACATCTGGAACAAGTTAAAGGGTATCAGCAACTATGTTTTCTTTTCCAGAAATGTATTGAGTGTTATCTGAAAATTGTGCAATGTACTCTAAGTGTCGAATTTGTCGAGGTGATATGTCTGATTTCGAATTTAGAATATTTGTTAAAGGTTTACGATCAGTGTAAACAGTGAATGTTCTACCTTCTAGAAAATGTTTAATTGAATTGTATATCGCTAGAAGTTCTCTATCAAATGTAGAGTAATTAATTTCTGTAGAATATAATTTTCGTGAAAAATACGCAAGTGGTTCTAAAATGTCGATACTCATTTGTTGTAAAACCGCACTGATTGCTACATTCGATGCGTCTACAGCAAGTGATAAATTGCCATTTTTATCAAAATGAGTAAGTAAAGTTTTCTGTGTAAAAAGTTTCTTCACATTTTCAAAAGCTGTAGTTGTATTTTCTGTCCAATTTAATTGTTTAAGTTTATTTTTAGTTGCTAATGTTAACATTTCGTGCAGAGGACTAAGTTCTGATGCTAACAACTTAACATATCTATGGTAATAATTCACCACACCTAGACATTTTTGTAATTTATTTATTGAAAGTGGTTTTTCAAAATTAGTTATTGCCTCAACTCGTTTGAAAGAAGGTCTTATTCCTTCACTTGAAATTTCATAACTAAGAAAATCTAATTTACTTGTTCCGAAAATGCATTTACTAGGTTTAATATTCAAGTTATATTTTCCAAGTCTTTCAAAAACAGATTTTAAATTTTTCGTAGTTCGAAAGGCATCCGTACGAACTCAAACACTCCAAACAGTGTAGTAATTGCTCTTTTATGTATATCTTCTTCAGCCATCAGTATTTGATGATATGCACGAACAAAATCAATTTTTGAAAATATTTGTTTGTTCTTTAAATCAATAATCAAATCATGAATGTGAGGTAACGGATAACGATCTGGAATAGTAATGCAATTAAGTCTTCTATAATCTCCACAAGGTCTCCAATCATTTGGTTCTTTTTTTGGAACTACATGTAAAGGAGATGCAATGTGAGAGTGTGAAGGCCTACATATACCTGTTTTAACTAAAAATTCAAATTCTGTTTTTGCTATTTTAAATTTAATTGGATCAAGACGACAAGGTTTAGAGAAAGGTAGCACTCCTTTTGTTTCAATTCTGTGGACCGTTTGGTGTTGCACTGGTTTAGTGTAATCTGGTTCACAAGTAATTGAAGGAAAATCATTTAAAAGTTTAGAAAATTTATTTTCCTTATTGAAAATATGTCGAAAATATGTCGCAAAAACCAGATGATCCAGAAACTTTCAATTGTGTTGTTGAATCAGTAGTTTCTCTATTTTTAATATCAACTAATATACCAAATTTCTCTAAAAAGTTAGCGCCTATGATTGGTGTTGAAATATCCGCTAATATAAAAGGGAATTCAAAATCGCGTCTTAAACCTAGATTAATTTTTAAAAGTTTTGTACTATAAGTTTTAATAGAAGAACCGTTAGCTGCAGTCAAATTAAGATCTGAATTTATTTTATGTGATTTGAATTTTGAAGAAGGAATAACCGAAACGATTGCACCAGTATCGATAAAAAAAATTTAATTTATTGGATTTATCATAAATAGGCGGCGAGATGGCTTAACTTCATTTCCATTATTAGCCCCCGTCATAATGGAACGGTCTAGTTTAAAACATTAGAATTTTCGTCATTTCTATTTTTGTTAAAATTACATGGTTAAATGCATTTAAAAGCATTATTTTTAAATTTTCTATGATACCAACAAATATTTTGGTTAATATCGTTTCTAGATCTAGAAAACTTTCTTGATTTAGAACGACTTCTATCTCTAGATCTTGATCTAATTTGTAATTCATTAATATCTTCTGTAATTGTGTTAAGATTTTGGTAAATGGCTGTAGTTAACTCAGTTAATTTCTAATGCACTGTTCAAGAATATTATTATTATTTTCTACGCTAGCGACATTAAAAGCTTTAGACGATTGAGGTTTATTTATCAAATCAAATAATTTATCTGCAAGAGAAATAATTTCTTCAGTACTTTGATTACTACAAGAAGTTATATGAATTTGTATTTGTTGCGGTAACTTCCTACTCCATAATTTAAATAAAGGTTCTTTACTAACAATTGATTTGGAACCCGCTAAAGATTTCATATGTCTATAAAGTTCTGATGGTGACCGATCACCTAGTTCGGTATTTGAAAATAATTGTTCTAATCTTTTCTCTTCGCTAAGAGAAAATCTTTCATATAAAACTTTCTTAATTGTTTTATATTTGTTAATCAAATGAGGGGGATTAATAACATCAATAATTTTAGAATTTGATTCTTTTTGAAGAAAAACTAGAATATTTTGAAATTTGATTTTATCTTCACGTATATTGTTAATTTCGAACTGTCCCTCCACAAGGAGAAACCATGCTTCAGAACAATCTTCCACAAAATAAGGCAATTTAACAGATTTTGATAAATTCGCACTTAAGTTATTTTCATTTGGAAAGTTATTAGATTGTATACTTTGTGATGTGTGTATTGGATTTTCATGTTGATTTTCTGTTGTTGTTGTGAAATTGCGTGTTCGTCTTGGTGATCTTTGCATTTTGAAATAAACTGTAGAAGAAGTGTACAAAATAAATATAAGTAATAATATGTATATATTTATAGACAAAAAAAAAATATTTAAAGTTTAAATAAATGTTAATAAAAATTAATTATATTAATGTAAAATTATTTATATTAATTGCAGTTAATGATTCTAAATTTCTTTTAAATATTTTGGTTTTAAAATTTTATTGCATTGAAAATGGTAGATTGTTAAATCTCTAATTAATTATAAATTAATTTGCTGATAAATTTTAAATTAATTTTGTCCTTTTGGTTAATAAATTTGATTTTTTAAAAACAAATAAACAAAGTCGGAGAGTAACTTTTAAAATATTCACAAAAGCTGAATGAATAAACGAAAGACTTAAGTCACGAACCGAGGGCTAAGCTCAGGACCTTACCGGGGTCACACAGGGCGGATCGTGAACGGCCTACTCCGGTAGGTTAGCTGCGAATAACCAATAAGCAGTCCCAGACCAAGAGCGGCAGGAGACGAGGGCCTGATTTAAAAGATCAGAAATGCTTGATGAATCTCCTGTGTCCGGGCGAACAGATGCCGCCCCCCAAAAAGCATCCCAGGATTGAGACCAGTTAGATCCTGTTCATGGCATACTGGAGCATGTATACGATTAGTCTGATATTGGGCTGGCGAGAGCAGTATTCCGCCACTTTAGTATGTGAGGGTGACACCTCACAGAAATGGCTGGTGGGCTAATGCTGCAATTGCCTCCGTCTCGTTAAAACCCTGGCAGGTCTGCAAGTATGTTCAATACACGTCGCCATTTACTTGGCCTCACAGGTCCAGTTGAGATTTACTCCTGGTTTTGCGCTGTCTTGGCTCTGAACACAATATCCCATAAGGACTTGTGTCAACCCTCGCGATGGCCTGCTCC
>NW_016158275.1:75025-76008 GCF_001687245.7 Rhagoletis zephyria | reverse complement strand
AAAAAGCTGCGCAGAGCACGGCGGCTCTAAGCCGGCTGATGGCGAACGTGGGCGGCCCGAAGCCATGCCGCAGGAAGCTTCTGATGACAGCGGTCCAATCGGTGCTCCTGCACGGGGCAGAAATATGGGCTGAAGCATTTAAAGTCAAAAAATACCGGATTCAAATGTCTTCGGTACAGCGCAGAGGGGCACTACGCATTGCTTCTGCATACCGTACAGTGTCCGCGGCGCGGTTCTAGTTATTTCTGGCGTCATGCCAATTGAGCTACTTGCTTACGAGCGAAAAGAGATTTACAATCTCAGTGCCGAGATAGGTCGAGCAGCTGCCGCGGCAAGGGCGCGCGAGCAACTGATCCAGCAGTGGCAACAAAACTGGAACGCGAGCACAAAAGGTCGATGGACACACTCCCTGATAGCCGACCTTCAAACATGGCTGAACAGACCACATGGGGAAGTCGATTTCTACCTGACGCAATTCCTCACCGGTCATGGTTACTTCCGAGAATATCTTCATAGAATGGGAAGGGTGGACTCACCGTTCTGTCACTACTGTGGAAACGTCGAAGATAACGTGTACCACACATTCTTCACCTGCGAACACTTCTTGATCTCGCGCAGAATGTTGGAAGAAAGACACGGAGACATAACTCCGAACAATATAGTTGGGGTAATGATCTCCAGCGCAGAAAAGTGGGAAGCAGTTGCGAGATACGTGAAATCCCTACTCCGATGCAAACGAGAGGACGGTTGTCTACTGAGGACACTCGAATGAAACGCCCCTACAAAAGAGCAGCCCCAAGGCTCCAAAAGCGTGCTCCTGCATCTGAAGACATGCAGAATTGCGGTGCCAGATGCGGGATTCTTGCGCGGGCGGTGGGAGTTTGGGTTTTAGTGGGTAGCCCAACACGCTTCGGTGGGAGTCCCACACTCGGGGAAGGTAGTATAGAGACTAGCGCCCCCGGCCAGTGCATAAATCATTTCCC
>NW_016158275.1:68508-74859 GCF_001687245.7 Rhagoletis zephyria | reverse complement strand
TATTTGCACACTTTTCACAAAGATGAGATTCTGATAAAAATCCACCTAAGCTTTAACTGTCATCAGTGATATTAATGCTACCTTATATAACGACAGATATTAAGTCCCAGATGGTTTCTAAAATCACAAATTAGTTTTTGTGCAAATTGAAGATAGAAGGTATTAATGAATTCAAGCCCTCGGTATTTCACATTTTTNTTAAGCCAACTTGACTCAAATTTGTCCCTATTTTACTTCAAATTGCACTTAATTCTTCAATTTGGCACAAAGTGTCAAAATGGCACTTTTGTATAAAAACTAAAATTTCAATACATTTTTGTGAAACCCTTTGGGTTCACTTCTTTTTCTCAACTAAAATTTTCTATTTTATAAAGTCTATTCAAATGGTGGGAAATAAAGTCAATTGACCTAATTTCTTTTGATCTTGTTACCTGTCACCGTTTAAACAAAGATCTTGCCGTGATGCCAGTAGTTATTTAGTGGCGCAGGTTTGATTTACGACCATTTAAAGAGTTTTTATTAAATACATTATTCCAATTTCTAAATTCAAGTACTAAAAAAACATTATTCAAAATTACTAACCTTTCCATTTTTATTTACCTAAATCACCTAATTTACTCACCTAAATTATTTCTTAAAAATACTTGACATCCGCATTCGCATCCCCATCCGCATTCGCGGATGTCTAAAATTCCACATTAGCAACATCCCTTATATGATTTCACTCCATTTTTGCGATACCGCCGCCTAAGAAGCTTCACTTCAAAAGCATAAAATATTGACAAATTTTAAATGTTTTAAATCAAAATGCGTGTGTAAGTTTTACATATGTATGTATATATANATTTGACTCCATTTTTGCGATACCGCCGCCTAAGAAGTTTCACTTCAAAAGCATAAAATATTGACAAATTGTTTTAAATCAAAATGCGTGTGTAAGTTTTACATATGTATGTATATATAAAAGTGTATGAGTAAATACGTACACTGAGGGAAATAATGCATAGTAAAAATGAATACTTTATATTTGATTATCGTTTAAAAATGTGCGTATTTAAAAATAATATTTTCATACCAAATTTATTACGCACGTATTTGACGTCAAACAGTACTGTTCACATCTGAGTACGTATATGTACGTGTACATACGCACCCCAAGAATGCAGAGAGCCGCTCTGTGAGCGGTGACAACACACACATACATACATGGTACATACATGTTTATCCGTACAAATCGCGTGTTGTGGTGTTGATGGATATTCAACATTTGAAAGCAAATTTATATGACTGTGTGTAGCTGAGTGCGTAAAGATGCTTGCCAAAAGTTGTTGATATCCGGAGATGATCGGGTTCGAATTACACTGCAGGCAACATGCAAATTAATTTTTTTTTTTAGTTTTTGTCTTGATTATTCATTTCACGGATGCTTTTTCAGTACGAACGCGGTCATTTTAATAAGCGCGTAATTGAATTGAATATTTACCAATATACAGTACTTTCGATGACGTTTATAGTAAGATCAATAACGTTTCTATTTGATTTTAATATTTTGTTCCCGGACTTTTTAAGGTACTTGCCAAGAATCCCGGGATTTTCGGGATTTGTAATTTGCACTGATGGTAATAATAGAAACTCCTTTTCTTGACCAGTATTGGCTTAATTTCGTTTTTATTTAATAATTAAAAATTTTTATAAATATGAAGTTCATTATACATATAACACCGCGCGATAGTAAATTTTAAACATAAATATCAATATATTCGCGAAACCATAAGCCGAATATTGAAAAATTGCATTTTTAGTTTTTAACTCTTACGTCAGTAATTCAAAAATGATTTAAATAATTCAGAGAAATGTGCTTAGAGAAGAAGTATGGGTATAAAATTAATGAGGAAAGCCTGTAGAATTTAAACAGATTCAAGTTTCTGGTGCAGAAGGGCTGGTAAAAACTGAAAATTTCATTTTAAAATTTCATCCTTGAAATTTCGCAATATGTGTTTTTGAAAAAATTATATGTTAAGGGTTTATATAAACTCGATAACATCCTCAAAGTTCGTTCTTCTTAATTTTTCAGCTTAAAAATTACCTATTCGTCCTTGTGAATCCAAAAAATTTAAATTTTTTAAATTCTAAAGAAATTTCCTATTGCATTTGATACCTATATTTTTATTCTACATTACATTGAATTTATTTAATAATTTTTGGAATTAATCATAACTGCGGTCAGAGAGAAAAAATAAAAACACCACTTTAAATAAAAAAGTAGGTTTCAAACCCATTAATCTATTATTTATTTTATGGTAGGAGAGCTTCTCAAACAACATAGAAGCAATTTTTTGGATTCGATGGAAAAAAGACATTTTGACCAACTTTGGCTATTTTCCTCTTACCTGTTATCTGATCTCTTATCTCTTATCTCTTAGAAGTGAATGCTATTTCGGAAATCACCACATTTTCTCATCAGACTTCTTCAGCGGGTTTCGAACCGACGACCCCAGCTGACTCANTTTTCGGAAATCACCACATTTTCTCATCTGACTTCTTCAGCGGGTTTCGAACCGACGACCCCAGCTGACTCAGCCCGTTGCCTACACACTGTGTTAAGTTCGCCTTTTAAACTGTTGTTGCTTTTTTCCACTTTTTCATGTGAGCCAACTACAATCAAACGCAGCTATTCCGCTGCAATTCACACTTGATCACGTGGTTGTTGGTTTTCATTATTAATTATATTTTTAGAATATTTAACTTTTAGGTGTGCTCGTCCTTAAGTTATTTGTTTGTTTGTTACTTTTGCCTTATAACAATTATATTCAACAATTTTATTGAGCTTGGGCTGTTTTTTTAATGAAAACTGTTGTGGAAAAATTAACAATAATTTATAAAGGGTAGAAGTAACAGCTAAGTATTTCGGGAATCACCACATTTCCTCATCTGACTTCTTCAGCGGGATTCGAACCGACGACCCCAGTTGACTCAGCCAGTTCCCTATGCACTGCAAATAGAATTAATAACGAAAACCAACAACCACATGATCAAGTGACAATTGCAGCGGAATAGCTGCGCTTGATTGTAGTTGGCATACATGAACACGTGGAAAAAGCAACATTAGTTTATAAGGCGATCTTAGCACAGTGCGTAGGCAACTGGCTGAGTGAACTGGGGTCGTCGTTTCGAATCCCGCTGAAGATGTCTGATGAGGAAATGTGGTGGTTTCCGTAATAGTTATCACTTCTACTATTTATAAATTATTGTTAATTTTTCCACAATAGTTTTCGTTAAAAAATGGCCTTAAGCTCAATAAAATTGTTAAGTATAATTGGGCCCGTTTATAAGACGTAGTTAGTCTAGTTAGAGATAGTTGCGCCGATAGTATTTAGAATTCAACGCTGAGCCGCCGCCATGTTGAAAGAATCCTTCAACGGTATAATGAGTTAAACAGTGTATAGTTATATAGTAAACATCTTAAAAACATATATTTAGAAACGTGGTATTAGTATAAAATATTTTAGTATCTTTATAACATCAAAAATATAAAATAGAATAAATTTGTTTGCAAATGCCACCTAACAAAGCGGCGTTTNTGTATCTTTATAACATCAAAAATATAAAATAGAATAAATTTGTTTGCAACTGCCACCTAACAAAGCGGCGTTTAATTTAATACAAGCGGCGTAAGTCTTTACGATCATCTGTTTAGGCTAAGTCCAACACCTTGAGTTTAGGTAGCGTAAAAATTTTCCGCTTGAAAAAATGGCGGAAAGTTGCCAACTATTGAGCTGAGCGGAACTACTCAACTGTGCGTTTCGAAGACAAACACTTAACAGTTTAACCACAGCTACGTCTTAGAAGCGCGCCCATTGTTATAAGGCAAAAAAAAACAATCAAACAAATGATATAAGGACGAGCACACCTAAAATTAAATATTCTAAAAATAGAGCTAGTAACTAAAACCAACAACCACATGATCAAGTGTGAACTGCAGCGGAATAGCTGCGCTTGATTGTAGTTGGCTCACATGAAAAATTGGAAAAAGCAACAACAGTTTAAAAGGCGAACTTAGCACAGTGCTTAAGCAACTAGCTGAGTCAGCTGGGGTCGCACAGTGGTTCGACTATATGGAGGCAGGTGGAAATAAAGGTACACCTGCACCGATTTCACGGAAACTTGACATTTGCTCTAGTTTTACTTGGAAATAGAGAATTAAGAAATTTGGAAAGATGGAATAATTGCCACGCCCTCTACTCTTGTGGGCGGAGACATTAAATTTCATCCGATTTCGATAAAATTTCGTTTCTCCTCTCTCTTTGATTAGAAAAACCTAAATATTAAATATGGGGAAGATTGGATCGCTATGACGTCCAAAACTCACAAAAAATGTGGGCCCAGTAGCCAAATGTGATGGAATTTTGGTTATTTTTTTCCTGCTTTTCACTCTCAGAAAACATAGGTTATAAGATTAAATGACTTAAGTGTATATACTCTTTTTTCCCAATATTTGGTGGGATTTTTTTATTGTTCGAAAAATTCTTTTCGCGAAATTATGCAAAAAGAAGCTGAAAATCAAGAATTAAGAAATAAGAAGGGTGGTGAGTAAATAATGTAAAATTTGGTATTTATGACTTTTACTTTTCCCTCTCATGATCCAACTGGGTTTTTAATCAACTGTCACCATGACTTTTCTCTACCTGCCTCCATATAGTCGAAACACTGTGGGTCGTCGGTTCGAATCCCGCTGAAGAAGTCTGATGAGGAAATGTGGTCTACTTCTACCATTTATAAATTATTGTTAATTTTTCCACAATAGTTTTCATTAAAAAAATACCTAACGCTCAATAAAATTATTGAATATAAATGTTATAGGGCCAAAAATAACAAACAAACCAAAAACTGAAGGACGAGCACACCTAAAAGTTAAATATTCTAAAAATAGAATTAATAACGAAAACCAACCAAACCAACAACCACTAGATCAAGTGTGAATTGCAGCGGAATAGCTGCGCTTGATTGTAGTTGGTTTACATGAAAAAGTGGTAAAAAGCAACAGAAGTTTATAAGGTGAACTTAGCACAGTGCGTAGGCAACTGGCTGAGTCAGCTGGGGTCGTCGGTTCGAATCCCGCTGAAGAAGTCTGATGAGGAAATGTGGTGATTTCCGAAATAGCTATCAGTTCTACCATTTATAAATTACTGTTAATTTTTCCACAATAGTTTTCATTAAAAAAACGGCCTCTAGCTCAATAAAATTGTTGAATATAATAGTTTAGGCCTGCATTTTAAGCTTAAGCTTAACATACAAATCTCACCGACAGGACTCGATACGTTATCTCCCTTTTGGCACGAGTGCTGTTAGTCGATCCCGTTGCCAGATTCCAACTCCTGTGGAGCCTATAAATGCGGCAAGTCACTATAGTCTCCTTCTATTTTCTGATTCGACAGCCAGCGATACCTCAGGTGAGTCATTTGTTTTGGACAATACAACCTTATCTCAATAAAAGTGTAAATATTATATACTGTATAAAAATCATATTTTATACCTTTGGAGACTAGGGCACTAGTTGATACTTAATTAAATAGATTGCCTTAAAGAACTGGCTCCCCCATTGATCCCCGTTGCCGAAATCACGAGGGTTTTCGGCCCCTAAATTGCCACGCTCGAACATGGTTCTTCGAGCCGGATTTTTAAGATAATCATGTCTCANACGCTCGAACATGGTTCTTCGAGCCGGATCTTTAAGATAATCATGTCTCAGCTGAATTTACTTAAAAAAAAAACTCTCGTCAAGTCCCATTGGTAAAGTTTTATTAGCGCACACTATTGTGAATGAGCCGGCATGAAAGAAGCTGAATGTGACATTTCACGCAGACGGCCATTTGCAAACAAAAAACCAAAACAACTTGTGCCAGCAAACCGACACCGAGGAGGAAAAAATTAAAAAAATCCACAAAAGGAACTGGTTCCGGCAAATTTGGAGCGAGGTGAGTCCCCTTTGGAACGCTGGAAGCGGCAAAAAGGTGCACTCGCAAAATATAACCAGGTGAGTGAAAATAATAGGGAATTTGCATGATTCAACTTTCACAGGCGAATGGTTGAATCAAAAAAGTTGAACGAAAGAAGGTAGCTGACCCGTTTTCAGTGAAAGGCCAGGCAACTGCACCAATCAACTAAAAGGTTCCTGTGAAATCGCCTCATGTAAGTTCCCTATAAGCTTAACCTCAAATTAGCGTGTAAAGGAGGCACTGAAAAGCGTGGTCCAAACGTGGTCCGGACCACATATTCGCTGAGTAGCGGAACTCAGCTAGCAAGCGGTAAAATCCCGCTACTCTACTTCAACGGCCAACGTTCCTTATATAT
>NW_016158275.1:54957-67265 GCF_001687245.7 Rhagoletis zephyria | reverse complement strand
GAACTTTTCTCCAATTAGCAGAAGACGTTAGTTTGCAGTTTCCATTAGCTTCCAGGGTTTTAAAGCAGCATTTGTACGTGGACGACGTACTTGCTGGAGCTCATGGTACCGAGACAGCAATTCGCACGCGCAATGAACTCATAGATGCGCTGAAGGGAGCTGGATTTCCACTCCAGAAGTAGACATCGAACTCCAGGGAAATCCTGTCAGCTTTGCCAAAGGCTCATCTTCTGAAGGAAATCGACGATGTGAGCGAGGCGAGAATGTTGGGAATTCGATGGAATGCTGCTCACGACATGTTTTACTTCAACGTGCAAGAGATCCCAATAAAACCGTGCTACACCAAACGGGAGGTTTTATCGTGTGTGGCAAAATTATTTGACCCTGCAGGGTGGTTGGGCCCCATTGTGGTAGAGGCGAAAATTCTTATGCAAGACATATGGCTAACCAAGATAGATTGGGATGATAGCCTACCTCGAAACCTTTACCAGCGGTGGGAGAACTTTCTTAGAAATTATATCCGTATTTCAGAGATTAAAATTCCAAGGTGGATCAATTTCACACCTTGGAATGAAATTGAGTTTCATGGATTTTGTGATGCCTCAGAGAAGGCATATGCGGCAGCGTTGTATGTAAGAGTACGCGAACGTAATTCAGATAAGACCCCGGGTGTAAATTTACTTGTAGGTAAAACAAAAGTAGCCCCAGTAAAAACCGTCTCTCTACCGCGATTAGAGTTGTGCGGGGCACTACTTTTGGCAGAACTAATAAATGCTTTACTTCCGCAGTTTGACGTAGCCCAGCCAGTGATCTACAAGTGGACCGACTCCACCATCGTGCTCTCGTGGCTCAGGAAGCCTCCTTGTTGTTGGACCACTTTCGTGGCGAATCGGATCGCAAAAATCGATGAACTGGTTGGTGTGAGAGGATGGAATCATGTGGATTCGAATGATAACCCAGCAGACCTCGGCAGCCGCGGCGTCGCACCCCAATAACTGGTAAAGAGCACACTTTGGTGGCAGGGCAGGGTGGTGGTTGAAAGAACAACCATCGGAATGGCCAAAACAGATGGATGAGAGGTCCATGGAACGGATTTAGAGCAAAAAGCCGTGCGCGTTCATACAATCACCACACAGCCGTCGGACCCTTTGGAAAGATTTTCCGATTTCTCTCGAGCACTGCGGGTATTAGCACGGGTTTTTCAGTTTTATTACAAAACGCATCCCGTACACAAATTGATCCACCGAGAGGAAACGACCCAAGTGACTTCCGATGAAATCCGCCAGGTAAAAATGCGCTTGATTCTCTTAGCGCAGAAGCGATGCTACTCCAATGAATACCAGGCACTTGAGGCATCAAGACCAGGCACCAGATGCACTTGAGGCATCTCAATCCCTTTCTCGATAGAAATGGAATCATGAGAGTTTGAGGGGGACTGGCGCTAGCGGAGCTGCCATATAATGAACGCTACCCTGTAATTTTACCGCACGATTGCCAATTTTATCGACTTTTAGTCAGATTCTCACACCTGATTTTCCTGCGTGGAGGAAATCAACTCATGCTGAGACTTCTGAGAGCAGAATTTTGGATCATATGGATGAAAAATTTAATAAAAAGCGTTATACATAATTGTAAAGTTTGCCTTATTTACAGAAAAAAGACACGAGAGCAACTTATGGCAGCACTCCCGCCTGAACGAACGGAAATTTCCCGGCCTTTCACCAATACTGGCGTGGATTTCACTGGCCCGTTCGAGATAAAAAACTATACCAGCAGAGCGTGTCTTATAACCAAGGGATATGCTTGCGTTTTCGTGTGCTTCGCGACGAAGGCAATACACCTGGAAGCAACGAGCGATCTATCGGCTTCCACCTTTATAGCGGCATTTTCAAGGTTTGTGGCAAGGCGCGGTTGGCCTCGGAGTGTGTACTCGGAAAACGGTACGAATTTTGTAGGAGCTAATAAAGCATTAAGCCAGGACTTCCGAAACTTTATAGCCGAAGTTTCCCGCCTAACCACCCAGTCGTATGCTCATCAAGAAATCGACTGGCACCGGGAGCCCCACATATGGGAGGGCTGTGGGAAGCAGGAGTGAAGAGTTTTAAAATACACTTCCGTAAAGTGGCGAATACCATGCGTTTTACAATAGAGGAGTTTTCCAATTTGCTAGCAAAGATAGAAGCCTGCCTAAATTCGCGACCAATTAGTCCGCTTTCCGACAACCCCGAATCCACAGAACCCCTCACCCTAGGAAATTTTCTGATTGGCACCCCGTTACTCGCGATTGCCGAACCAGAAATTAACGGGAACCCGCTGTCAATCGTAAACCGATGGCAAAAGATAAAGGCAATTCATCAAGGATTTTGCCGGCGATGGAAAGAGGAATACCTAAAGGAGTTACACAAGAGAGTCAAGTGGCAACACCCCCAACGAGACATCGAAGTCGATGATTTCGTGGTTATCAAAGAGGATAACCTACCCCCGAATGAATGGCGACTTGGCAGAGTTGTTAAGGTTTTTTTAGGTCAAGATAAACGCGTGCGAGTCGTAGAAATACGTACAACGCGAGGCATAATTACGCGACCAATCGTGAAATTAGTGCGACTGCCGTTAGTGAACCCAAATTAACGAGTTCNCAACCCCGCCCATACCGTGCTCGGGAATTCACGGAGTCCAGTGCGGAGGTACTGGAAATAGATGAAGACATCCAGCAAGTGCATGAAGGTTCGTCTGACACGAGCGAGCCACCGATACTCAGACCACCACTGTCGGGTATCCGGTCGGCGATACAGCACCCCGCCGGTTCAACGGGAAAAAGGCGTCGACAGTCTCGACAACGAAGACCTAATCCGCAACCGCGGCATCGCCGGGGTATGAAAGATGCCCGGGAGCGAATCCGTCCGACGTGTTCAGGGCTCATCTGTCCTCATTCCTACGGTGCTGCTAAGAGTGCTGTCCAGGGGAAGAAGCCAGTCTGTTCGGGCCATCGTCGACCCAGGGCAAGCTCAATCGGAAATCACGAGAGCCCTCGCACGGAGGTTGCACGCATTACCGCGCAGCGAAAGTGACCATTGCACTTTAACCCTGAAAGGGTGGAATGAGAGGTTAGAAATCCGGGCAAGGGTAATACCGAGCCTGACGCGAACCGCCCCAGAGCGCACAGTCGACGCGCGTGTGGCGGACGAGTTCGACAATCTGCGCTTAGCCGATCCAACCTTTTACCGCTCGAGTGTGATATCAATGATATTGGGAGCCGACGCATATGCGGTAAGTTTGCGTCCGGGTTTGATGCCCGCGACACCCACCAGACCAACAACGCAGAATACGATATTCGGATGGGTCATATCAGGAGCAACCCCTATGGCTGGAGCTGAAGAAGAGGCCGACCAGTCTTAGCATTTAAACAAAAATGAATTTTTGAATTTTGGATTAGTGAATTAGTTTATTTTATATTGCAGCGATCCTGCAAGGCGGGCGGCATGTTTAGGCCTGCATTTTAAGCTTAAGTTTAGCAAACAAATCTCACCGAGAGGTGTCGCTTCTAATCACTCCCCGACAGGACTCGTTACGTTATCTCCCTTTTGGCACGAGTCCTGTTAGTCGATCCCGTTGCCAGATTCCACCTTCTGTGGAGCCTATAAATGCGGCAAGTCACTATAGTCTCCTTCTATTTTCTGATTCGACAGCCAGCGATACCTCAGGTGAGTCATTTGTTTNACGACCAATCGTGAAATTAGTGCGACTACCGTTAGTAAACCCAAATTAACAAGTTCTTTCTTTCCAGAAAAATTTACAATATGGTTCGAGCCAACAACAACGCTACTCAAAAGCAGCATCGATGCCCTATCTGCAAGCACAACCACCGTTTGCAATTCTGCCGCCAGCTTCGTCGAATGGAGCCCGAGCAGAGACTGCGTGCTGTCCTCCTGTGCCGCCACTGTGCTAACTGCCTGTCGTCACGTCATATGTCCAGTAGCTGTCCGTCGACGCGCAACTGCGACCGTTGCCGAGAACGGCACCACAGTCTGCTCCACCTGTGGGAAACTCCCAGACGTGAGGAAGACGTGCCACTCGACCTCAACGAGACGGACGTTCGGCAAAGACGGCAACCCCGCCCATACCGTGCTCGGGAATTCACGGAGTCCAGTGCGGAGGTACTGGAAATAGATGAAGACATCCAGCAAGTGCATGAAGGTTCGTCTGACACGAGCGAGCCACCGATACTCAGACCACCACTGTCGGGTATCCGGTCGGCGATACAGCACCCCGCCGGTTCAACGGGAAAAAGGCGTCGACAGTCTCGACAACGAAGACCTAATCCGCAACCGCGGCATCGCCGGGGTATGAAAGATGCCCGGGAGCGAATCCGTCCGACGTGTTCAGGGCTCATCTGTCCTCATTCCTACGGTGCTGCTAAGAGTGCTGTCCAGGGGAAGAAGCCAGTCTGTTCGGGCCATCGTCGACCCAGGGCAAGCTCAATCGGAAATCACGAGAGCCCTCGCACGGAGGTTGCACGCATTACCGCGCAGCGAAAGTGACCATTGCACTTTAACCCTGAAAGGGTGGAATGAGAGGTTAGAAATCCGGGCAAGGGTAATACCGAGCCTGACGCGAACCGCCCCAGAGCGCACAGTCGACGTGCGTGTGGCGGACGAGTTCGACAATCTGCGCTTAGCCGATCCAACCTTTTACCGCTCGAGTGCGATATCAATGGTATTGGGAGCCGACGCATATGCGGTAAGTTTGCGTCCGGGTTTGATGCCCGCGACACCCACCAGACCAGCCGCGCAGAATACGATATTCGGATGGGTCATATCAGGAGCAACCGCCTATGGCTGGAGCTGAAGATGAGGCCGACTAGTCTTAGCATTTAAACAAAAATGAATTTATTGAATTTTGAAATGTAATTTGAATTTTTGAATTTTGGATTAGTGAATTAGTTTATTTTATATTGCAGCGATCCTGCAAGGCGGGCGGCATGTTTAGGCCTGCATTTTAAGCTTAAGTTTAGCAAACAAATCTCACCGAGAGGTGTCGCTTCTAATCACTCCCCGACAGGACTCGTTACGTTATCTCCCTTTTGGCACGAGTCCTGTTAGTCGATCCCGTTGCCAGATTCCACCTTCTGTGGAGCCTATAAATGCGGCAAGTCACTATAGTCTCCTTCTATTTTCTGATTCGACAGCCAGCGATACCTCAGGTGAGTCATTTGTTTTGGACAATACAACCTTATCTCAATAAAAGTGTAAATATTATATACTGTACAAATCTTCTTTTATACCTTTGGAGACTAGTGCATTAGTTGATACTTAATTAAATAGATTGTCTTAAAGAACTGGCTCCCCCATTGATCCCCGTTGCCGAAATCACGAGGGTTTTCGGCCCCTAAATTGCCCCGCTCGAACATGAAAGTCCTGATTAACAGGGCAGTGCAAGTGCAGTGAAAGTCCCTGATTAGCAGGGCAGTGAGCGATAAACGCAAAAAATCCGATTGCAAGTGAAAGTCCTGATTAGCAGGGCAGCGCAAGTGCAGTGAAAGTCTCTGATTAGCAGGGCAGTGAGCGATAAATGCAAAAAATCCGCTTGCAAGTGAATGTCCTGATTAGCAGGGCAGTGCAGGTGCAGTAAAAGTCCCTGATTAGCAGAGCACTGAGCGAATTCGCAAGAAAACCCCTTGCAAGTGAAGGTCCAGGTTAGCAGGGCAGTGCAAGTGCGGTGAAAGTCCCTGATTAGCAGGGTGCTGAGCAAAAATAAATAAAATTTTATATTAAATTTGTATCTGAGTCTCGTTCGCAGGACCGGACCAGGACCAAACGTCATCAGCAGCAACTAGCAGCAATAGCAACACGCTCAAGTGGCCCACCGCGGGAGCAAAACACACAGCAAGGCCCCCAGCAAGTGGCCAAACGCGGGAGTTATACATACAGCAAGGCCCCCACCAAGTGGCCCACCGCGGGAGCAATAAACATACAGCAAGGCCCCCACCAAGTGGCCCACCGCGGGAGCAACAAACTTAAAGCAAGGCCTCCACCAAGTGGCCCATCGCGGGAGCAAGATATAAAGTCCTAAAACAGTAAGCTGCACGAAAATGTAAACCTTTGAGATTCGCCACGTATATTCAAGTCAGGCGCGATTTGTTTTAATTTGCGGTGTGCTGGTACGCGGCGAAAGTACCGGGATCACATCAATTTAGTGGAAAAAAATAAAAAATAAATAAAAAATAAAAAATTATAGAAATTTTAAATAAGTGCTTAAGTGTGTGTGCAGCCGGTATCCAGTGTCAGGAGCGCCAGCAGATAGTGACCAGGAGCTCCAGCCCAATCAGCTTATCCGACAGAAGAAGCTGCGCAAACATCAAGGCCTGACCGAACGAGTGTAGCTGGGGTGAGAAATTATCTCAAAGAAAGCTCTTTAAGATATATTCTCACGAGCAACACTCATTGGACTCCCCATCAGCTGGTCATCACAAAACCAGTGGATTAAGCACCGTAGGAAATTAATCTTTTTTTTTTGTATTAATTGATTGTGAGTAAATTTAAAGTTTAAAGTCAATAATAAATAAACGTTTTTCTCTAAAAATGGCGAATGCTAGTGATTTTTCTCGCGCTTGTGATGCACTAATAGAGTTTGAAGAGCGGTTTAATCAGACTCCAGGTGCAAATCACTCTGTTTTTTCGCTTGAGATGCAGAAGGAGGAGCTTAAAGCACTGTGGGCAAAAGTCAAAGATTCTTTCGATTCTTATTCGCGGAATTTGTCTGAAGACAATACGGGTGTTGCGGCCATGAGTTTAGCCAAATGTAAATACCAGGATTGCTATTTAGCATACCTGACTTGTGCGGCGTTGATGGGTGAAACCATTCATAATTTGACTTTTGCTCAGCCAAGCTCCTCAACGTTTAACCCCATGAACCGTGAGCCTGAGCTAATACTGCGGTCAAGCCTTCACCTTCCTCCATGGGATACGGAAATTTTTTATGGTGATTATATGGCGTGGCCATCCTTTAGGGATTTATTCACGGCCATTTATATAAATAATTCCCGGTTAACTCCGGTTGAAAAATTGTACCACCTCAATCAAAAGACCCGTGGGGAAGCCAAGGACATCGTGAAAAAGTCCTCGTTGACCAATGATGGTTTTGCGATTGCGTGGCAAAACTTGAGCGATCGTTATTAAAAAATAAAAGAGTTATGGTCAATAGCCAGTTGAAGACATTATTTAACTTGCCCACGGTAACAGTTGAGCGTGGTACGGATATTAAAAATTTGCAGCGGACAGTGAATAATTGTATCGCAGTCCTGCAAATATATGGCATTGATATCGCGAACTGGGATGCTATATTTGTGTTTTTAGTTTCCAGCAGATTACCAGACAACACTTTAGCTTTGGGAGCAGGGAATCGTTGACAAAGCTGAAATTCCGAGGTGGAAGGATTTGGATAACTCCCTTTCGAGTAGGTATTAGACCTTAGAAACAGTTTCGGATATTCAAAGCACACGAGTGCCTAAGGTAGGACAAATTCGAGCACCAGCGGTGCCGTTTGGAAAAAAAATAACGGCCCATCATACCAATTTTACGCCGCCTGCATGCAGGTCGTGCGAACCCCAGTTTAGAATTGAGGCAAGAGGCCTGATTCTACCCCAACTGACAGGAAACCTCCACCAGATTTCAGTTGACCAAGCAGATCTTGATCTACTGCCCCCTATTGAATTAGCCGATGTTAACTTCCAGCTATTATGAAAGAAAAAATTAAGAAACATATTTTGGGTACCCTTTTGGCACAGGAGACAGTTTTTGGTTGGGTATTGACAGGTCTTGTTCCTCAGACTACTAGGACAGGTGCTTCCTGTATGTCTTTTTTCAATGAAATTTCCAGCTCTCAGCTAACCCTTTTCTGGGAACTTGAGCAAGTTCCGAGTAAAAAACAGCTTACTCCTGAAGAAGCGTTTTGTGAGAAACATTTCGCAAAGACAACGCTGAGAAATGACAGGGTCGTTATGTAGTAGCATTACCGTTTCGACAGGAGCTCCCAGCAGATATCAGTCTTGGATATTTGCGGACGAGTGCAGCGCATCAATTTGTTCGCCACGGAGCATCGATGATGAGTAGACCAGAGATGAGGAATATCATCATGTGTTACGAGAATACATTACGCTCGGTCATATGAAGGCAAAGGAGAGCACCGTAAGTGAGCCTTTATCAGGGACATACTACTTGCCTCATCATGCAGTCATCAAACTGGACAGCACCACTAACAAGGTTCGAGTGGTGTTCAATGCATCAAGTCCATCTTCGAATGGGGCAAGTTTAAATGATGTGCTCTACCCAGGCCCAGTTTTGCAGGCCGATCTCGTCGCCTTGCTATTGAAGTGGCAATTTTTCAAATATGTTTTCAACGCCGACAACGAGAAGATGTATAGGCAGATTCAGATGCATTCAGATAACACGCTATACCATAGAATTATTTTCAGATAATCCCAAAATGAGGCGCTGGTGGATTATGAGTTGCAAACGGTGACGTTTGGTGTCAACTGTGCCCCGTATATGGCAATATGAACTTTTCTCCAATTAGCAGAAGACGTTAGTTTGCAGTTTCCATTAGCTTCCAGGGTTTTAAAGCAGCATTTGTACGTGGACGACGTACTTGCTGGAGCTCATGGTACCGAGACAGCAATTCGCACGCGCAATGAACTCATAGATGCGCTGAAGGGAGCTGGATTTCCACTCCAGAAGTAGACATCGAACTCCAGGGAAATCCTGTCAGCTTTGCCAAAGGCTCATCTTCTGAAGGAAATCGACGATGTGAGCGAGGCGAGAATGTTGGGAATTCGATGGAATGCTGCTCACGACATGTTTTACTTCAACGTGCAAGAGATCCCAATAAAACCGTGCTACACCAAACGGGAGGTTTAATCGTGTGTGGCAAAATTATTTGACCCTGCAGGGTGGTTGGGCCCCATTGTGGTAGAGGCGAAAATTCTTATGCAAGACATATGGCTAACCAAGATAGATTGGGATGATAGCCTACCTCGAAACCTTTACCAGCGGTGGGAGAACTTTCTTAGAAATTATATCCGTATTTCAGAGATTAAAATTCCAAGGTGGATCAATTTCACACCTTGGAATGAAATTGAGTTTCATGGATTTTGTGATGCCTCAGAGAAGGCATATGCGGCAGCGTTGTATGTAAGAGTACGCGAACGTAATTCAGATAAGACCCCGGGTGTAAATTTACTTGTAGGTAAAACAAAAGTAGCCCCAGTAAAAACCGTCTCTCTACCGCGATTAGAGTTGTGCGGGGCACTACTTTTGGCAGAACTAATAAATGCTTTACTTCCGCAGTTTGACGTAGCCCAGCCAGTGGTCTACAAGTGGACCGACTCCACCATCGTGCTCTCGTGGCTCAGGAAGCCTCCTTGTTGTTGGACCACTTTCGTGGCGAATCGGATCGCAAAAATCGATGAACTGGTTGGTGTGAGAGGATGGAATCATGTGGATTCGAATGATAACCCAGCAGACCTCGGCAGCCGCGGCGTCGCACCCCAATAACTGGTAAAGAGCACACTTTGGTGGCAGGGCAGGGTGGTGGTTGAAAGAACAACCATCGGAATGGCCAAAACAGATGGATGAGAGGTCCATGGAACGGATTTAGAGCAAAAAGCCGTGCGCGTTCATACAATCACCACACAGCCGTCGGACCCTTTGGAAAGATTTTCCGATTTCTCTCGAGCACTGCGGGTATTAGCACGGGTTTTTCAGTTTTATTACAAAACGCATCCCGTACACAAATTGATCCACCGAGAGGAAACGACCCAAGTGACTTCCGATGAAATCCGCCAGGTAAAAATGCGCTTGATTCTCTTAGCGCAGAAGCGATGCTACTCCAATGAATACCAGGCACTTGAGGCATCAAGACCAGGCACCAGATGCACTTGAGGCATCTCAATCCCTTTCTCGATAGAAATGGAATCATGAGAGTTTGAGGGGGACTGGCGCTAGCGGAGCTGCCATATAATGAACGCTACCCTGTAATTTTACCGCACGATTGCCAATTTTATCGACTTTTAGTCAGATTCTCACACCTGATTTTCCTGCGTGGAGGAAATCAACTCATGCTGAGACTTCTGAGAGCAGAATTTTGGATCATATGGATGAAAAATTTAATAAAAAGCGTTATACATAATTGTAAAGTTTGCCTTATTTACAGAAAAAAGACACGAGAGCAGCTTATGGCAGCACTCCCGCCTGAACGAACGGAAATTTCCCGGCCTTTCACCAATACTGGCGTGGATTTCACTGGCCCGTTCGAGATAAAAAACTATACCAGCAGAGCGTGTCTTATAACCAAGGGATATGCTTGCGTTTTCGTGTGCTTCGCGACGAAGGCAATACACCTGGAAGCAACGAGCGATCTATCGGCTTCCACCTTTATAGCGGCATTTTCAAGGTTTGTGGCAAGGCGCGGTTGGCCTCGGAGTGTGTACTCGGACAACGGTACGAATTTTGTAGGAGCTAATAAAGCATTAAGCCAGGACTTCCGAAACTTTATAGCCGAAGTTTCCCGCCTAACCACCCAGTCGTATGCTCATCAAGAAATCGACTGGCACCGGGAGCCCCACATATGGGAGGGCTGTGGGAAGCAGGAGTGAAGAGTTTTAAAATACACTTCCGTAAAGTGGCGAATACCATGCGTTTTACAATAGAGGAGTTTTCCAATTTGCTAGCAAAGATAGAAGCCTGCCTAAATTCGCGACCAATTAGTCCGCTTTCCGACAACCCCGAATCCACAGAACCCCTCACCCTAGGAAATTTTCTGATTGGCACCCCGTTACTCGCGATTGCCGAACCAGAAATTAACGGGAACCCGCTGTCAATCGTAAACCGATGGCAAAAGATAAAGGCAATTCATCAAGGATTTTGCCGGCGATGGAAAGAGGAATACCTAAAGGAGTTACACAAGAGAGTCAAGTGGCAACACCCCCAACGAGACATCGAAGTCGATGATTTCGTGGTTATCAAAGAGGATAACCTACCCCCGAATGAATGGCGACTTGGCAGAGTTGTTAAGGTTTTTTTAGGTCAAGATAAACGCGTGCGAGTCGTAGAAATACGTACAACGCGAGGCATAATTACACGACCAATCGTGAAATTAGTGCGACTACCGTTAGTAAACCCAAATTAACAAGTTCTTTCTTTCCAGAAAAATTTACAATATGGTTCGAGCCAACAACAACGCTACTCAAAAGCAGCATCGATGCCCTATCTGCAAGCACAACCACCTTTTGCAATTCTGCCGCCAGCTTCGTCGAGTGGAGCCCGAGGAGAGACAGCGTGCTGTCCTCCTGTGTCGCCACTGTGCTAACTGCCTGTCGTCACGTCATATGGCCAGTAGCTGTCCGTCAACGCGCAACTGCGACCGTTGCCGAGAACGGCACCACAGTCTGCTCCACCTGTGGGAAATTCCCAGACGTGAGGAAGGCGTGCCACTCGACCTCAACGAGACGGACGTTCGGCGAAGACGGCAACCCCGCCCATACCGTGCTCGGGCATTGCACGGAGTCCAGTGACGGAGGTACTGGAAAATGTCAGGATGAAGACATCCAGCAAGTGATGAAGGTTCGCTGACACGACGAGCCACCGATACTCAGACCACCTCTGTCGGGTATCCGGTCGGCGATACAGCACCCCGCCAGGTTCAACGAGGAAAAAGGCATCGACAGTCTCGACAACGAAGACGTAATCCGCAACCGCGGCATCGCCGGGGTATGAGAGACGCCCGAGGAGCGAATTCGTGGATCCGTCCGACGTGCTCAGGGCTCATCTGTCCTCATTCCTACGGTGCTGCTAAGAGTGATGTCCAGGGGAAGAAGCCAGTCTGTTCGGGCCATCGTCGACCCAGGGCAACCTGCAATCGAAATCGCGAGAGCCCTCGCGCGGAGGTTGCACGCATTACCACGCTGCGGAAGTGACCATTGCACTTTAACCCTGAAAGGGTGGAATGAGAGGTTAGAGATCCGGGCAAGGGTATTACCGAGCCTGACGCGAACCGCCCCAGAGCGCACAGTCGACGCGCGTGTGGCGGCGAATTCGACAATCTGCGCTTAGCCGATCCAGCCTTTTACCGCTCGAGTGCGATATCAATGGTATTGGGAGCCGACGCATATGCGGTAAGTTTGCGTCCGGGTTTGATGCCCGCGACACCCACCAGACCAGCCGCGCAGAATACGATATTCGGATGGGTCATATCAGGAGCAACCCCCTATGGCTGGAGCTGAAGAAGAGGCCGACTAGTTAGCATTTAAACAAAAA
>NW_016158275.1:46368-54932 GCF_001687245.7 Rhagoletis zephyria | reverse complement strand
CCTATATCTATATCTATATCTATATCTATATCTATATCTATATCTATATCTATATCTATATCTATATCTATATCTATATCTATGAATTTTTGAATTTTGGATTAGTGAATTAGTTTATTTTATATTGCAGCGATCCTGCAAGGCGGGCGGCATGTTTAGGCCTGCATTTTAAGCTTAAGTTTAGCAAACAAATCTCACCGAGAGGTGTCGCTTCTAATCACTCCCCGACAGGACTCGTTACGTTATCTCCCTTTTGGCACGAGTCCTGTTAGTCGATCCCGTTGCCAGATTCCACCTTCTGTGGAGCCTATAAATGCGGCAAGTCACTATAGTCTCCTTCTATTTTCTGATTCGACAGCCAGCGATACCTCAGGTGAGTCATTTGTTTTGGACAATACAACCTTATCTCAATAAAAGTGTAAATATTATATACTGTACAAATCTTCTTTTATACCTTTGGAGACTAGTGCATTAGTTGATACTTAATTAAATAGATTGTCTTAAAGAACTGGCTCCCCCATTGATCCCCGTTGCCGAAATCACGAGGGTTTTCGGCCCCTAAATTGCCCCGCTCGAACAATAATTGTTAGATGGCCAAAAATAACAAACAAACAAATAACTTAAGGACGAACACTCCTAAAAGTTAGATATTCTAAAAATAGAATTAACAACAAAAACCAACAAAGCCAACAACCACATGATCAAGGTGAAAGGTGCCAAGTCCACTTTTTTCAAAATTTAGTATTTGATTCAGAATGACAGATAATCTCAAACTGCATAGATTTTTTGAATAATTTCAAGGAAGGGACTTGGGCATCTTTTCACATTTAGATAACGATACAAGTTATTCCGGTCACAAAGGATGCACATACACTTTTTTACCGGTGTTCCAGGCACTTTGGGGTTTTGCTTTTTTTTGGCAGACGCTACTTGCGTTTACCGGGTTTTACGTGTTATTTCATGTACGTAGAATAAGCAGAAATGTCCAGCTACTCGCTTCTTCGGGCCTTGTGATTACCGTTCACCACGCTGTGCGGAAAATTGATAATTCTGCATCCGGCCTCGCAGCTTACGACTTCCAGTGTTTACACGAACTAGTAACTGAACACTCATTCGGAATCGAGCTAATCTGGTGGGCTTTGGATTCAGCCTCTGATGAAAATCCCTTATTTTCTGATGACCATGACAGACGTATAAAAGACTAGAGTGAGACCCCGTCGCGGAATACTGTCGTTCACCTTAGTCGACGACTGTCTCGCTGTAATCCGAATCAAAGCGAGAGTTTTCAGGATATGCCTCCGTCACGATAGCAAAATCGTGCTTGGCGATCTCAAACAATTTTACGACGGAATGTTTGATATCGGACCGAGACTGTGCACCTTCGCTAAGGCCCAAAAATGGTAGTTGGGAGTGCTAAATTTCAAAAAAGCTCCCTCAAGCCACGTGGCTGTCTCCGACATGTTGTGACATGCGAAGGCATGCTTCCAATGTTTGTGATGTACGCACATTCCGAAGACCAAACATCGACTCGGACCACTATCTTGTTGCAGAAAGGATACGCACAAGCATTGGTGCTCCTTTTTATTTCTCATATTTGTCGAGCGGTTTACTGCCTTCAAAGGCTAATTCTAATTCTGCATCTGCAGGAAACTCTGTCGGGTCAGACATTTCGACATCCCTTATATTGGGCTCCTGCTCTTCCCCGTCCTCCAGTAATGAATCCACTCCATGTTTTTGTTGTTTTAGCGGCTACTAAGCCCCGCTCGGGTCGGTTCATCCGTCAACGTTGTCGTCCATTTCAGCTAGGGGAGGCCCAGGAAGTGTGCGACTTCCACAGGGTCTGTCCATAGGGGCAGGGGCGTCAGCTGAGTGGGGTTTTCAGGACATGGGGAGAGGTGCCGAGAGTCATGTGGCGACTCTCCAAATGCCGGGCATTGGTTGGGCACAGCCTCATTGATTCTGCTCAGGTAAGAGTTTAGCCTGCTGCAATAGCCAGAGCGAAGTTGGGCTATTGTAGTGCGGGTCTCCCGAAGCAGACAATGTTCTGTTCCATCCACGTCCGGTAGTTGTGTGTCTAGAACGGCATTCACAGGGCGGGAGTCTACATAACTCGAGACTGATTCCCTGTGAATGCTGTTCAAGGCCTGTCGGTAGGTTGACGGGTCCAGAGCTTGTTTAATAAACCTCTGGACTTCGTCCGTCAGTTCGTCGAGATTCCTCCTGACGTGCCTCGGCGAGGCCTCTTCTGCAAGCAGCTGTTTGTTGGGCTGACCACGTCTGTGGCTCCCCACAAAGAACTGCACATTGTATTATGCTCCTTGACTGGGCGCATCTGGGCCTCGTCGTGTAGGTGGTGTTGGGGCGTCATCGGGAGGCATCCAGTCGCCGTTCGTAGTGCCGTGTTCTGGCAAGTCTGTAGCTTCATCCACTGCGTCCTGCTAGTCCCAGGCGACTACACGGGCGCTGCATAATTTAGAAGCGGGCGGCCAATTGCCTTATATGTTGCCAACAACGTTTATTTATCTTTGCCCCAAGTGCTGCCGCCCAGCGACTTGAGGACATTGTTGTCTGTACTCTGTCGACAATTGCGGTTGGATGCGCCGGCAAGGAGAGCAGACTGTCGAAGCTAACTCTGAGGGTTTTCGGGTTATTCACCGTCGGTATTGTTACGCCATCAACGTGAATGCCCAGTTGCAGTCTGACCTCCTTCGTCCAGGTGGTAAATAGGGTTTCCGAAGATTTCGCAGAGGATAGGGCAAGGCTCCTTGCAGTGAAGAAGCGAGCAAGTTCGGCGAGATAACCGTTTACTTTCGAGCACAAGTCATCAATTCCATTCCCAGACGCCACGATCGAATAATAGTCAGCATAGGAGACAATATTGACGCCCTCTGGTGGTTGAGGAAGCTTTGAAATGTGATAATTAAATAGTAGTTGGGACAGGACACCACCCTGTGGTACCCCCTCTTTAATTTTACGTGGCTTGCTTGTATTGTCTCTGAAAATGACTGACGAGTGTCGACCACTCTGGTAATTCTCCGACCACCGTTTGAGTCCCTGTGGGAGTGAGGAGGCCTCGATATCTTCTAGTAGCGTTGCCAACGCTACTAGAATAGTTCTCTCACAGGGGCGGTTTCGTTTAAGGCCACGAGTTATCTGAGTGTTTATGGCGTTAAGTGCTGTTGTTATGCTATGCACTTTACGGAACCCATGCTGATGCTTCGCTGGGGTCAGGTGGTTCATAAAATACGGGAGTAGCAGGGCTTCGAGTATCTTCGCTACCGGGGAAAAGAGGGTTATCGGGCGATAAGACTCTCCTTTGTTGGCTGGTTTCCCCGGTTTGAGCAGCGGGACCACTCTCCCCATCTTCCAGATGTCTGGAATTACGAGAGTGGCCATAGACAGGTTGAGGACCTCTGTTAGCTACGCTACTCCCGCAGGACCCAAATTTTTAAGCATCATCATGAATATTCCGTCGGGTTCAATGGCTTTTGAGGCTTTCGCCTTCCCGCTGGCTACGCTTACGTCCCCGCTGGTGAAAACGAGAGGAGCACTGGGTTTTGGCATTTTGTGCAGCCTTCTGGTCACTCAACATTTGGCTTTATCCACCGGAGGTTGCAGAATGAACTGCCGGCTAAAATAGCTCGCACATCGCTCCGGGTCCGACGAAGCGTGGTCAGCAAAGTCTATTTCGACTCTGTCGTCATGCTTCGTCGGGTTGGACAACGACCTCACGGTTGACCAAAGCTTGTTCACACCAGAGACGAAGTTGCAGGTCTTCAAATGCTATTCCCATTTCTTCCGTTTATGTACGTTCACAAGTTGCCGAATCTCTGAATTGAGATCCCTGATACGGATATTTCCGGAATCGGCCTGACGGAGGTTGTCGCGCTCATCGGCCGCTTCAGCAGGAAAGTTCGGACGTGGATCCTTAATACATCCTACAACCCTGCGGAATTTATGTTCACCTACGTGAATGTCGGTTGGTATGGGCAGTGCAGTGAAGGCGCCTTCAGTAACATCCGCGAAGCCTTTCCAGTCAGCTTTGGAAAATTTGACATAGGTCCGGTAATCCACTGAAGCAAAGTTGTCAGGTTTATCAATCGGGATGACTACGGGCAGATGGTCTGATGCTAGGGTCAGCATAGGTCGCCATGATCGCCTTTTATCAGACCAGCGCTGACAATTGCTATATCTGGCGAGCTGCAGCAGCTGCCCATAATCCTGGTGGGTGCGGCGTCGTTCATTGTGCAGAATGTCGAATCGTGTATCTGCTCAGCCAGATGTATTCCCCTACGATCATTTGACAGGCTTGAGTGCCAAAGATCGTGGTGCGCGTTAAAGTCACCAACTACCATACGGTTTTCACCTCTGAGTAGCACACTTGTTTCAAGGTTGAATTGCCGTGCAACTTCGTCCCTTGGACCGCAGCTATTAATATTCCATGCCCTATGTGCTGCAAAAGGGGGGTGCTGCCTTGTGGTGGTGGTTGGCGGCGTCGTGGTGGAGGGATGCGACTGGGCAGCACAGCATTGACCCACATAGTCACTCGTCCAATCTCGCGTGTTGCGAATTCCTGAGCATGCCCTAAAGTGACTCCAGCCAAGGCAGGAGTTGCACTTGACTGGTGTCACGTTACGGTATATTCTGGACTGGACTGACAAACCGAGCAGATTGTCGGAGGGACCAGGAGTTGCCGGCGGCGGTGTTTGGGTGCTATTGTGTTTGTTTGTTTGTCTATTCTTGTGTTGTGTTGGGGTGTGGTTGTGTGCTGCCCGGGCGCGTGTTGGTCTGCCGTGGAGGCGGTCCGGTTCGCACAGCATGGGGCCACAAACGACGTGGTCCATTCCCGGTGCGTACGTAGGCCCGAACAGTTACGTAGGTGACTCCACCCGTCACAGGCATTGCACCTGGCCGAGGTGGAGTTTGTCTGCAGTAGTCTCTGGCATACGTAGCAGACCTAAACGGGGTTAGATCGCCGAAACAATAGCCCTTGGTCGAGGATTGGGAATGAGAATCTTCCATCGTCCACAATGGTGTCAAAAAGGTACTGAATGTACGCCTTGTCTTCTGCAGCTTAATATGTAAAACCAAAAGGCATTAAACGTTTTGATTTGTCAATATATTTCGTTATGCTACCTTCTATTACCTTTTATATGCACTGGAAGATAGACTATCGGGGTATGTGTTTTGAAGCCTCTTTTTTCTGTATATCTACATACTTGAATTTTCGCGGTTAATACCATATAATCAACCTCCTTTATTAACTAGCGCTCAAAAAATATTGATTTGAACCCATAACCATTGCTATTATGCCTCTAAAACATTAAAAAATAGTATTTGGACACACGGGTACCCCGGTTAGGTATTTACGTAGTATTTTTTGGTTATGGGTTCTACGGTTAAGCACCGCATGATGTGGGAATACGCACGATGCCACTGTTAGAGTATTCACCGGAGTGAAGGTGCAGTGATCGCTCTCCGTTGTTGTAGCAGGCGCAATTTGATTTAAAACGAAGTAGTCATGGATGCATTCGCTGTAAAGCTTGCATAGTTCCTCGTCGCGTTAAAGTTTGCGCTCTAGGCAACAAAAACGGTTTAGTTCTGTTTGCGTAGACTTGCCAAGAGTTTGAGTTTGATCAAACAAATGCTTAATGTAAGTCATACCAAATACTTGCTATTGCCTGCGAATTAAGCACGTAGGCTTCGTCTTTTGCAGTTCGAAAATCAGGATTGATATTTGAGCGAATGCCAAAACTGGCAGTGAACTTACAATGATTTGAGGGCGTGCCACTCACTCCGGAGATTACCGATGAAGTTCGAGTGCGAGTCAAGCCAACTGTTTGTGTTCTGAGATTATCGTTGCTTCGGAACCGTTGTTAATGAGAGTGCTGTTGTGGTTGAAATAAATGTACTTTCACGTCGGAAAGACTGAGCTGTGGGATTCAGCTGTGGTTGTGCTGCTGAAGCTCCATCGGTTTGTGGAGCTGATTTCGGATAGTGCAACAAGGTGTTATGCTTTTGTCCACATTGAAGGCAATTTTTTGTGCTGGGACACTGAGCAGCTGTGTGCGAGTTGCTAAGGTAATTTAAATATAATCTTACCGCGGTCAACAATAGCTTTGCGCTCGAAACAGTCCTTAGTCAGGAAATCCGAGCAACGGCGCAATTTATGAGCATCACCACACAACCTTCCATTTTTGGTTGGGCCGTTACATGAAAGCTTTTGCCGACTGGCTGATTCGTTTTCCACCAGCTGCGTTTCTATGGAAAATGAGCTGACAAGTTATTTATTTATTTATTTAATTCTTACAGCTTAATTAAGCCTAGCTTAAACTTATATGCATATTAGAGTGGTCCAAAATAATAAAGTCGGAATTTTAATGCCGCCACCCCCTAGGATTGTTCTGAACCGAAAATGAATATACCCCTATTTTTTTATTTTGAAATCAAAAAATATTTGGAGAGTGCTCACAGCGCTCAAAGTTTTCCATGTATTTTGTATGGGGAAAAACCCAATTTACTTAAAAATAGTATACAACTCTTGAAAATCAATATTTTTCAATCGTAAAACTGTGGTTCTCTTCAGGAGACTAAAAATATTAATATCCAATTGTTTATTTAACCATTTTTTATGATTAAAGATTTCCTCTACGACCTATAAGATATAGTTACCATGAAAGAATTGTTAAAGGAGAAATTGGGTATTATTACCGGGAATCTCCTGAAGATTCAATTTCAATTCAATTCAATTTATTTGTTTTGTTTTTGCACATAGTAAGACTAANTTGAAGATTCAATTTAAATTCAATTCAATTTATTTGTTTTGTTTTTGCACATAGTAAGACTAAATAAGTCTTGTGGTAGTACATCTTCTTGTAATTCAAAATAACAAAGTTGGTATACATACAAACGCAACTTAAAACTTGAACTATTATATTTATAGACTAGGGCTAATTATTAAGAGTGAGAAAGAAAGAAAGATTGGGAGGAGGCGGAGGGGGGAATATAGGTCAGAAGTAGTTAGAAATTGCAGTTTTAAAACACCTTGCTTGTTTTATTAACTTTAGTTCACTCGGTATTGTGTTCCATACTCTTATGGCGCTAACAAAGAACATACGCTGTGAGTCCAAGTATGAATATGCGGGAACAATCAGACTCAATGTTCGGATACACTGGCCTAGTTTAATGTTTTTGTACAGGTACAATGGTTTTTGTGTGTATATTAATTTATGCAAAAATACAAGAGCCCGGATTTTGAAATACGAGTTTAAATCGTGACGCAGAATCTGTTTGGAATAATAGGATGTATGGTCAAATTTCTTTTCTCAAACACGAAACGCGCTGTGTTATTTAAAGCGATTTGCAATTTATGCTTTGAGTTATTATCAAGATTGCAATACACCAACTCTGCATACGATACATGCGTGAATTAACAAGTTTTAATTTCGTTTGTTGTGGCAATAAGTAGGCACTGCAATATAATTTTCGAAGAATATTGTATATCTTGTTAATAACGGCGTTTATGTGGTCAAGGCATGATAATCTTGTATTGATTCTAAAACCCAGGTTAGTTACCAACTCTTCAAATTTAATATTTATTCCGTCAAGCACTATCGGTGACATAGAGCTAAGGTCATATTTTGAATGAGAAATGGCAATCGCCTTCGTCTTTGACGCATTTAATTTCAAATTGTTAGCACAGGACCAGCTAGAAATACGAGTGAGATCTTCATTAAGCCTTGCTATCAAATCTTCAACAAGGCCTATGGGCCTTGACAAGTAGATCTGCGTGTCATCAGCATAGAGGTGAATGGATGAATTTTGGCAACACTCAACAATATCATTAATAAACATGCAAAATAGAAAACGACCTAAAATAGAGCCTTGCGGCACCCCTGAAGTGATCGGTTTTAGGCTGGAGTAGTTCTCACCACATTTTACTTGTTGCAGCCGGTTCGATAAGTAGCTTTTTATTAATTGAAAAGAAAAAAACCCCAAATTTATAATGATAACGCAATTTTTGCAAGTTGCAAATGAAAGTTTATGCAATTTCCATTTACACGGACAGCAGAACCGCTTACAAAGATTGTTGTGGGTTTTTTTTAGTAAATTAACCCGCGGAGGATTTAATAAAACTCGGAATAAACTGCAGCTGCTCAAAAACACGTCTACTCTGCTGACATTTTCTCCGTATTCGTTATTATGCTTGCAGTTAATCACTGCAAACAAAGTTTTCCCATCGAAAAATATTGATTCTACACTATTTCTACGAGACGTTGTTTTTCCCCCATATAAAATACATTGAAAACTTTGAGCGCTTAATATTTTTTTTTTATCCCTCCCTAATATTTTCCAAAAATAATGAAAATTTTTAATAAAAAATCGATTTTTAGAATATAAAGCGCCGCAGGTGAAAATTTTTAGTAAAAAATCGCGCGATTTTTTATTAAAAATTTACGATATATATGGAACTATATTAATATATGGTTACTGGGTGTTTTATATAAAATCGCGCGATTTTATACACAGTGCTAGCTTCTGCATGCGAAAAAATAAGAAGAGAA
>NW_016158275.1:41151-43502 GCF_001687245.7 Rhagoletis zephyria | reverse complement strand
AATATTTACTGATTTATCGAAGATTTTGTATTTCTCTAAATTACCGTTATATGGGATGTGGGCGTGGTTATTGTCCGATTTTAGAAATTTTCGGCCAGTTGGTATGCTGTACCCAGGCCAACAACTGTGCTAAGTTTGGAAGAAATTGGTGTAGCGGTTACCAAGATATACACATGTAACCATAAGTGGGCGTGGCTACGCCCATTTGCCAAAATTTTGTAATATTCTTATTTTTCGTCTAAAACTCATTGCAAATATCAATTTTGAGTGAATTATCTTCAGTAGTTACTAAAATATCGCAGTTTTCGTTTTTCTGAAAATTACCGTTATATGGGAGGTAGGCGTGGTTATTGTCCGATTTTTAAAATTTTCAGCCATTTAGTATGCTGTACTAAGGCCAACAACTGTGCCAAGTTTGGAAGAAATTGGTGCAGCGGTTACCAAGATATACACATGTAACCATAAGTGGGCGTGGCTACGCCCATTTTCCAAAAATTTATAATATTCATGTTTTCCGTCTGAAACTCATTGTAAGTATCAATTTTGAGTGAATTATCTTCAGTAGTTACTAAAATATCGCAGTTTTCGTTTTTCTGAAAATTACCGTTATATGGGAGGTAGGCGTGGTTATTGTCCGATTTTTAAAATTTTCAGCCATTTAGTATGCTGTACTAAGGCCAACAACTGTGCCAAGTTTGGAAGAAATTGGTGCAGCGGTTACCAAGATATACACATGTAACCATAAGTGGGCGTGGCTACGCCCATTTTCCAAAAATTTATAATATTCATGTTTTCCGTCTGAAACTCATTGTAAGTATCAATTTTGAGTGAATTATCTTCAGTAGTTACTAAAATATCGCAGTTTTCGTATTTCTTAAAATTACCGTTATATGGGAGGTAGGCGTGGTTATTATCCGATTTCGCCCATTTTCAATACCATCCGTCCCACGCCCAAAAGAAGTTCACGTACCAAGTTTCGTTAAGATATCTCAATTTTTACTCGAGTTATCGTGTGCACAGACGGACGGACGGACGGACGGACAGACAGTCACCGCTTAATCGATTTCTCTTTTCATTCTGATCATTTATGTATACATTTGTCTATATCTATCTCGATTCGTTTTGCCTGTTACAAACAACCGTTATGTGAACAAAGTTATAATACCCTTGTGCACAAGTGCGCTCGGGTATAAAAATAAAGAATTTTACCTAGCGGGAAAAACTAACGGCTGCACCTGCTGGCGAATGCATTGCAGAGCAGAGTCGCTGCTACATATGTAGGTACATATATACATATGTATATATGCATGTACATATGGATGCATGTATGTATATAGGTTTGCAATTACGCATGAATAGGTACATATGTGCATAGATACCTACATATTTACATTCATATGCACATATATAATCCACACCAGATTACGTGCGAGGGAGAGATTGAAATTCGGCTGAAAGTAAGAAACTTGGAATGCGGCTGGAAGTACACTGCTCGGCCGCTTATTACTCCCCACCCCGTAATTCACTAGCATGTCTGCGCTGTGTATTACCATCTCATTTATGTCTAACTGAGCGAGCTTAACTGCTTGGCGAGTAATAAATCCGTCAGCTGTACGAACAATAGCACTTGCGGACTTGTCCATCTTTAGCGCGGTGTATATCTACGACTATACCCTTTGGCCATGAGCAGCGTTTGTTGTTCTCATCTACAATGATGACAATGTCGTTCACGGCGATAGGTTCAATGGGCGGCTGGAAACACTTCGCGCGTCTTATTAAAGTAGGTAGACATTCGCGCAACCACCTCTTCCAAATAACGTCGGCTATCTTACCAGCTATGCGAGAATCCTTTGCCACTCCGGCGCCGGTTTGGCGTTGCTCCCTCGCTCGCGTAACCCACTGGAGCTGACAACTAAAAAGTGGTTGGGAGTTAGCGCCTCCGCATCGCCCGACTCCAAAGGAACGTATGTAAGTGGTCATAAGTTTGGGGTAAGCTCGACGTCGGCTAAAGCTGCACACAGCACCAGTGTACGAAAATAAACTATATTGTACGTTACTATTTCGTTTTGTTTATTACTTCAACAGTACGGTACAATACGAAAACAAAACGGCTGAGTTCACTTTCCGATAGTACACAACAGTAGGTTAGGAGTTACAGACGAAACAACAAACGAAATGAATCGTGCAGAGAAAAATATATGTATGTATGTAGTACATGTTTTTTAATTGAATTCTCTCTTCTTCTTTTTTGGCGCTGTAACCGCCTTAGCGATTTTGGCCGAGTTCAGCAAAGCACGCCAGTCGTTTCTCCTCTGTGCCAACTGATGCCAATTGGAAACGCCAAGTGAAGC